>NC_087203.1:90023868-90025929 GCF_015104395.2 Macrobrachium nipponense | reverse complement strand
GAAAACATCATTTGTTCAGCAACCCAATCAACATATGTTCCCTCAGATCTTAAAAACTACTAAGGCTAGAGGGCTGCAAATTGATACGTTGATCATCCACGCTCCACTCATCAACCATACCAAATTGTAGCCCTCTAGCCTAATTAGCTTTTATTTTATTTAAGGGTAAAGTTTGCCATGATCATGCGTCTGGCACCACTATATGTGCCAATAAAACAGGCCGCGACCGGATTGTGGCTGAAAGTTTCATGGGCCGCGGCTGAGAGTTTCATGGGTCGTGGCGGATGGTTTCATACAGCATTATACGCTGTACAGAAAACATGATTGCATGTTTGTTTTACTCGTTTCGTATTATTGTGGCTCTTTTTTTTTTCATTTTTCTCATGTCCTTATTCACCTGATAAGTTATATCATCGTCCTGTTCTATTTTTTTATTTGCATTGTGTGTTTTCTAATGTCGATATTTATTTTATTATTTTAATTTATTATTATTATTATTATTATTATTATTATTATTATTATTATTATTATTATTATTATTTTGCATTTATTACCGAAATTTTTGCCCATTTTGTTCCCAGCCCCTCCACAAACTTTTCTTTTTTTTGTCTTTTGGAAAATTTGGAACACAAATAATTATATCAACTCGATATCTCATTAATTCTTATATTTCATTTTCTTCCCGCCCGTACATATTTCTTAACCACTTCCCCCAATATTGCCCTTTTTATCTTTCTGTCTCTTTCGGTTCCCACTTTCTTGTGACACACGTACTATAGTATATGTTGCAGTAAGCTTGTGAAATTCACTTAGGAACATTTGATCCCTGAGGGGCTAGTACTAAACACGGAGGAACGCATTTGATCCCCGAGTGGCTAGTACTAAGTTCGGCGAACCAGTGATTCATCGACACTGTTTCGCTGTCTTTAGTACTAGCCCCTTGGGGATCAAATGCGTTTCTCCGTGTTTAGTACTATTTCCTCTAGGATCAAATACACTTCGTCATGTTTAGTACTAGCCCCTCGCATATCTAATACGTTTCACCGTGTTTAGTACTAGCCCCTGGGGGATCAAATGCGTTTCGCCGTGTTTAGAACTAGCCCCATTGAGTAACTAGCCCCTTGAGGAACAAATACGTTTCGCCGTATTTAGTACTAGCCCTCTGGGATCAAATTTGTTTCGCCGTGTTTAGTACTAGTCCCTTGAGGAACAAATACGTTTCGTTTTGTTTAGTACTAGCCCCTGGGGGATCAATGCGTTTCCTCAAGGGAAATCTCTGGTTTCACAATCTTACTGTAACATGTGCACCTCTATTCTTGCCATCTCTCTTCCCTCCACTCTCCTTAAACATTCCTCAGCAGTCTCCTCTTCCTCACCGCCTGATGTTTTGGGATAATACCTTGAACACAGATTTCCCCATCGGCTTTTAAGCCGCATCATCGTGAATTATTGATAGTTGCAGCCTGTGTGGCCTGCTTGCAACCGGCGCTTGCGCAGTACGAGGTGGTTGTCAGTTTACCGCCATATTTGTAATAACATAAACTTCTCTATTTTTTTTATATTCGTTTCATTATTTTGCTCACTTCTTCAACTTAATGACATGTAATCTGATTTAATTTTCATCATTTCCTTTGAGTATGCACCTTGAAATATTCATTTATTTTTCATTCATTCGTATATGAACCCAAGATAGAATATTGAGAGACCATCGCATTATAACTGACATTCATTTAAGGGCGTGAAAGGGACTTTCATCTGCTGGATATCTTCATTCAAGTTCTGATTCATCATGCAAGTTGCATGCACGGCATGCTTTTAATATGAGCACTCTCATCCACTCACTGCAAGTTTATATTCGTCTTTTTCTGTTGCGGGTATATCAGAATTGGTTGTAAGCAGTGGCTTCTACTCAATACTCAGTCAGTCCTACCAGTCCACCCTGGATTAACTTTATGTATTCTGCGCCCTGGTTGGACTTTTTAAAGAACATACAAGATATATATATATATATATATATATTATATATATCTTTATATATATATATATATATATATATATATA
>NC_087203.1:90001368-90018868 GCF_015104395.2 Macrobrachium nipponense | reverse complement strand
GGCTAAGAAAGACGTAGACAGATTTAAGTGGAATCAAATAAAAAAAAAGTTTAAAAGACATAGGAAACAATTCACGTTGAATAGATGCAGCATTGTAATCGGCACTGCGGGGTTACACTAAGTTCTGGATAAAGAGAAAAAAAAAATCCATATAAAAGGGTGTGTATCGAATTCTGTACACTGAATCATTAGGGTCGAGGCCACTTGATGATCATTAAAAGTATACATCTCACTTAATTATTAAGTGAAATAGACCTTTATTGTATACGTGTTTGCTCCATGGATGTCATTTTAATTTTCGACCAATTCAATACACATTTTGACTCATAGTTTGGTACCATGAACAAAAAGCTTTTTTTTTTTTTTTCATTTTTTTTTTTTTTGTTTTTTTTTTTTTTTTTTTTTTGCAAACATAAATAAAGTTTTGTTTTATATAATGCAGAGAGAGTGGTAGCCCATACTGTGAATGTTGCAACCAAATAGGATTTTTTTAAGAGGTCAGTTGGCGCAAATATTGTCTCGAATTATGGCAAGAACAAACTTGGTACTAACCTAGAAAGAGCATAGTTAAGGTCTTTTGATTTTTTATTCTGATTAGTGTCTTTTGTTATAACTTAGTATGTTGCTGGCTTGGGTTTGGTTTGGTTTGACAATCGTGCTTCCATTTGTTAATCTTGTTATGCTTCTTTAAAACTGATTCGTTCATGTGCAGTTGAGTGGAACACCTTAATTAATACGAGCTTTGTCATCTAACTTTAAGCAGATTTGAATCTAACATTTGTATTCAGAACATTTCCAGTTTGATACGTTTGAATTAAAATTTTAAAGGTGTTATTCGAAACCCACATCTTTTCTTTAATTTCATCATAAAAGGCCTCCAAAATTCATAATTTTATTTCGATCGAAAATATTGGACTGAGAGGCTATTGTTGTTACCTCCTCCTCAAGTGATAATCTTTTCATTGACTGTAAGTCTTTTTTCTTTACGTTTCCATTTATCATCTTGCTTCTGAGATACCGGTCAAAACACAAATTCGACAAACAACTAAAGTATGCGTAGTCCATCCATTGCCCGTTTTAGTTTCCTGCATCGGAAAATTAAGTGAAATAATAAATTGACTCCGAATTTCCTTTGGGAAAACATTGATAATGAGGCCTGGTTCTACGTATTCAGTCATTGTTCTTTGATAAGCTACTATAGTAGATTCACATCAACCGTGCATTCGATTTCTAGGCCAGTCCCTTACGACGCTCCTGATTGGCTGTTGATAAGCCAATGACAGGGCTGGAAACTCTCAGTCTCTCTCGAGTTCACATACGCAGGATGTATGTTCCATCTCTCCTGAGGGATACGTCTTTCAGGAGAGGTGGAACATACATCCTGCCTATGTGAACTCTCGAGAGAGTCTGTGAGTTTCCAGCCCTGTGATTGGCTTATCAACAGCCAATCAGGAGCGTCGTAAGGGAATGGCCTAGACGTCAAATGCCCCCCCCCCCCCCCACGGTTGATGTGAATCTACTATACCTTGTTGTGTAGTAGATGGTATGGATATACCACCAGAGTATCTCTGACGAAGTATTTTGGTGTTATATAACTAATAAAAATAGTGGACTGGTATCTCGGTAATTGTTTTTTTTTTTTTTTTTTTTTTTTTTTTTTTTTTGTCGTCATCGGCTATACAGCGGCCCCACTGTTTTACTCTGGCAATCACAGTATTCTAATTTCTTGCTTTGAAGCATCCTTTTTTCCTGTTCCGACTCGCATAGAAAAAAGGTGAATGCAATTTCATTTCCCGAGCATGACGGTATGTTGTTATAGATGAAAAGAAATTGAATTTGTTTTTTTGGAAATGAAGAGAATTGAATTCTAAAAGCTTCCTACAAAAAATAAATAACAAACACATAAGATAAGAAAATAAATTCCCCCATTTTCCATACTGTACTCAGATCACTTCTCTGTTCATGTTTATTCTTTGATTTATACAAACATATGAAGAATGAACGAAGAATAATACAAATATATCCTGTAGCATACCTTTGCTGCTTTGTAAATAGGTTTATTTGTGTTTTGCAAGGTATGCGAAGACTAGTATTGTACTAATATTGGAATTTTGTTCCTTAGGTGAAATACCAAAATTCTTTTAATGTTACTGCTCACCTCTTGAATACCAGACCAGAGATTTTTAAGCAGAAATAAACAGATAATATTTTTATTTTTTATATGTATTTTCATGGTAAGAATCATTGAGAACATGAAAGTTACCTCAGATTTCTTGTGTGTGTATATATATATATATATATATATATATATATATATATATATATATATATATATATATATATATATATATATATATTGTAAATGCCATATACTTGAAAAACAGTAATGGAGTGAAACCTCAAATATATCTCTCCATCACATAGCATTCATGAGATTAATAAAAAATGTGAAGCCAAGTGGAAAATGGGTTATTATTTACGCGATGCCAGATAGTAATTATGGCATTAATTGTTACCGCGCTGCGCCACAATTCAAATCAGGAATGCAAAGATTATATATATTAAAAATTTTTTGTCTCACTTAAACATCACGTTATTTATGATGAGGAAAATAACATATATTTACAATTTCCTTCAGTTTTTACGTACCTGTAAAAGCATGTTCTTATGTTGTTTATTGCAATGACACATAACTGATCGTACGTTTTGCATGGCCTCCGTTAAAAAAAAAATTAAGCAACCCATCTGTCATCCATCTGTCATTCACATTTAAGCGGCTTTCTTTTAATTATTATATAATTAAAATCTGTTTTATTTCATAAGGACAAATACTATGGATGAAGAATTGTAATTAACTAAGAAAATTAGATGTAATGGTCTACTGAAATATTTACTGAAGCTGTAGGGTTCAGTGCATTGATGGTCAGATCACAAATGAATAAATTCCAACGGGATAGGATCATGACAGTCCTTATTAAGCGTCAATAAAGACTGGAAAAATGTAGAAAAGACAGTCCTTTAAGCTGGAATCATAAAATTAATAAAATATTGGAAAGGTTAGTTAAAGAGAGAATGGCTCAAGTGTATTCTTTGTATACCCAGTATTCTAATGCATTGATATGATACTGTACAAAACATTATATCAGGTTTATGGAAATTATCATCTGTGACGTGAAATACATGCTTTAATAAGACCTGTGAATTATTTGGTTCATTAGATAAAGTATGAAGCGATCAGGCATATTACCGATAATTTGAAACGCTCTTACACACTAACGCCTTCAAAGTGAACCTAATATTCACAAATATGAAATTACTGAGTATGCATGATTGCATTTTGTTTTTCAGTAATTATGGTAAAATGTGGACAACGTGCTGTATGAAGTTTTTCTTAAATACTCTTCGATCACCATAATTCACTTTGGTTTATTAGTACTGAATATATGATGGAGCTAACTAGGAAATATGCAGTTTGTGAAAGTTATAACCTTATTGATTTATCCGTTACGGAATCCATAATGTTCTTCCATATACTTTCCATCTCTACTGAATTCAAACGAAGAACATTTTTCCAATATACGCTATGGCAGGCACAAGAGAGAGAGAGAGAGAGAGAGAGAGAGAGAGAGAGAGAGAGAGATACAATAAAATGAGCCTCCGCGGCCTTCCTTGAGAACGTAAAGGGAGGTAACCCCAAGAGATGACTTGGATTAGGAGGAAACGTGAGTTGGGATTCTCAGGTGAGGAGAGAAATCCTGGAAAGGACTCGAGCTTTTGTATATGACGAGCCGAGATGAGATCCTTTAGGAAGAAACGTCGGGAATAACGAAGGAAGGAGGGAGTTCCTTGGCAAAACGTTTGTAAAATTGAGTTACAGGGAGGGAGATATTCATAAAACTTTAGAAATCTGCAATTAGGTAAAGAAGCTATGACGTTCCTCTAGAATATTATGCGCGTTTGCGATGACTTTTCTATGAAGTTGTAATGAACGAAGGGGTAATTTTATTTAATATTTTAGGTTCCTTCAATGAAGAAAGAATGTCCTGTATTGACTCTTTGGGTCGATCTTCATATGAAGTTCAGAATCAAACGGTACTACGTATAGACTTTCGTTGTCATATTTTTTGCATAAAACTCCTCTTTGAAATCAAAGTGTCTTTGTGTACATTTGAACTGAATGCGAAAAAACACTTAGAACTGGGTGACGCTTCTGTCTTTTCTCGTAAAATCCATTACTTTTCTTTTTTTATCTTTATCAGTTTTACGCTCTCCCTTCTCCTGCCTCCCCCGCTGTCTTTGTTTTGCACCTCCAGAACAAACTCAATTCGTATACCAATAATGACTTAATATATCAATTATGGCAGGTGCGGAATGGGATTATCGTGTCGCCATTCCTCGAAACTCTATTTAATTAGAAGATAAAGCCGAGACACACGTTGATTAACGAATCAGTAATTATAATCGTTGCGCAACGAAATCCGGAAGAGATGCTCGAGGCCGGTTATAAAAATGAAAAAATATTCAACGTTCCAGTAGTGTCTGAATGTTAGTGTGGATCCAAATGGCTTATTGACGTCGGACTCGAGTCCTTCACTGTATGAGGCGGTGCTTGAAAGCATTTCTCAGAATGGTGTCATATTATCATGTTTTGTTTACAGTTGATTCTGACGAGATGCCCCTGGTTGTATCATGGTTTAATTTAGTTTTCTTTGTTCTATTGTTTAGGATTGTATTTTTTTTTTAATTTACGTTGCTTTCTTCTTTGATTCTACTTTCATTACGGTTACATGCATGTCAGTTTTCGAAGATTCCTGGGGCAAGAGCATGGTCTCATTGCAAAATTAGTGCTTTTATTGTTCCATCTTTTAAATCTTCCCAAACCTTTTCAGAGAGTGACTTATAAAAGATTTAGTAGCCAAAACATACACCGACCCACAGAGCAACGTAGCGTCGTGAATAAGACACGTCCACATTTTTGTTCACGCGAACGTTCCATACCAGGGGTTCCCAAACTGCGGGTCATGACCCCCAAATGAGAATCCAAGATTTTGAGGAATTTTTTTGATATCAAAAAAAAGCAAGTACATCCTTCTCATTAAAACACATGATTAAATCAGTCCTTATTAATAAACATGAATACGCATTTTTGTTTGTTGTTATTGCTCTTTCTGCTGTGATTAATCTTTGATTTAATGTTTATAATGTATCGGCGCCATTGGAAATTAGTCCATTTTCAGAAGGCTTATAAAGGTGGGGGTCATGGTAGGTTTGGTACTACTGAAAGGGGTCACGTACTGGAAAAGTTTGGGAACCAGTGTTCTGTTCCATTTCACTCTGTTGTTATCATCAGCACGGCGGCGGCTGTGACATGAAGTTTGCGTAGAATTAAAAACTGAAAGATGCAACCGTGGCCCGGAAAACATAGGAGCCGCATCATCCATCACGACCCCACTGCCAAATTGATGTTAGTGAATGCGTGGCCTTGGCTCCATGAAGAGCGGATTGGTTTCGGCGCGTGAAATATTCATGCTTGGGAATAGATCCCCTTTCGTTCTGTAGTTGATGACAGGCTATTAACTCTTTTACTGGGGAATTTTGTCCGTTGCATGTTCCATCTACACTTTTTTTTTCACTTTGATCCAAAGGTTGCGTTCCTCGCTCATCTCAGGGCACAAACATTGATTCGGCGATGGCTCTGATCAGTTTTTCTCTTTTTAAAGACTCTGTGAAGTAGGATGTTCTCTGTTTCTCATTCAGTTTGCACAGGTACTCATACATAGATACCTGAGCCTTTGATTATAATAACAAAGAAAAGATTTTTCCTTTTAATATTTTTCTATTTAACCCGTGATTATTCTTCTATCGCCATTTCACTCGGAGAAACGCAGGTGTTATCAGTCCCTAGTTGTCTCTTCTCTGCTTTTCTTCTCATTTATGAAAACGCCACACTCGTCCTTAGCACTCACGCCTCCTCAAGATAGTTCGTGCTACTCATTTCGAAGAGTGTCATCAACCTCATGCTCCTGATGATTTATGTAAACCACCATTATGGAAATCTTGCCAGGTGTGAAGATTTTACCACTATTTATAGAATAACTTTTGTTTGTTATTATGAGTTACATAAAAAGCAAAATGGAGACAACGAAAAAATGACAGCTGGGGTGGGAAGTTGGGGGCGGTTTTGTGTATGCGTATTCAAGACATTGCCTAAGGGAACTCTGAGGGTATACTTTCTGGTAGGAGAGGTGAGATAGCTGTAGGATGAAGGAACGACGATTGCCGGTACTTCCAACAGTATTTTATGTATTTTATAAGATTATTAGTAGATCTGTAATAGACATGAATAAATTCAGCACTAACATGTGTAAACCATTTTTGGTCATTCACGACTCATGTCCTGGAAGGAACAAGATCACTGGGTCACATGTTGGCATGAGGCATACGAAGCTGTTAGCCTGGGTAATACTCATGCATTGTAATACTGAATGTTTGTAGTTCTGGGCACACCTCGTCTTTGTATTGTCTCCACGCAAGTTGGGCAATATATATGCTTGGGTGTTCCCTCTCTTTTTACTGTTTTTACTTTGTACTTTTCTTTTTTTTTCTTTGGTTGATTTTTAAGACTATTTTAATACATGTGAGTTCTGTTTGTGTTTTACGGTTCTGTATGTAATTTATTTGTTTTATTGCTCTTTCACAGACTGATGATGCACGGATGTTTCATGTGCGAAACGTTTCGTAGTAATAAACTTGATCCTTTTACAACTTGTGTCATGGACGCCCTCTGAAGATTCGTGTATATATATATATATATATATATATATATATATATATATATATATATATATATATATGTATATATATAATATATATATATATATATATATATTTATGTACTGAAAACATGGTTCGAGGAAATAAAAACGAGCTAGATTAACGTATATCACATAAGCCATAAGAAAAAGACGAATGTTTATATATATATATATATATATATATATATATATATATATATATATATATATATATATATATATATATATATATATATATATATATATATATAAATATATATATATATATAAAATATATATACAGACTGAGCCAGATGCTTCAAGGAACTTCTGAAAAACTGAAAACCTCTATTGTCGGAGTCATAAAATTCATGAGTAATCAATTTTAAAATTGATTACTCATGAATTTTTATGACTCCGACAATAGAGGTTTTCAGTTTTTCAGAAGTTCCTTGAAGCATCTGGCTCAGTCTGAATATATATATATATATATATATATATATATATAGTATATATATATATAAATATATATATATATATATATATATATAAATATATATTATATATAATATATTCATATCCCCTATATATATATATATATATATATATATATTGCAACTCTTTATCTTACCCATGTCGTTATAGCATAACGCTTCGATACCGTCATTTTGATGGTTGTGACACTAGGCTCACAGCCTAGAGTGTTATACATGTCTGCATAGGTTTGTCTCTTTTGTTAGGAATGTTGTGAATAAACAAGAAGAAAATTTCATTCTTGTAAATCATTGTGAGGCAAATCTCATCAGTGCGTGGAAGAATACAATTTCGTATTTGATTACTCTAGTATCTTCACTTTTCATCATAGATTCATTATATTATACTCTGCAGTTTAACTATGAATTCGATTCACAGTCATCAAGGCTTCTCTGTTGAACTCATTATCGCTGGATTCAGACGTTGTCGCCATAGTGTTAATGGATTCGTGTCCGCACGTTATCTCTTGTGTCCGCTCGTATGCAGGAGCTCCTACTGCATCGCGAAGTGCTTGAAAAAATAGATATCATTACAGTTACTTTTTTTTTTTTTTATTACCAGGAAATGAAACTGTAACCCAGGACTTGTGGCCGGATTTAAGCCTACTGATTGCAAGCTGTTATTAAATTTCGTACAACCTTGCGTAAAACTGTAGTCTCATGGTCTTACGAATAATGCCTTAGCAATCCGCTCACACAAATACGGTCTTCGAATTGGCCAGACCGGTCCAAGGCCAAAGCAGTAATCCATGTTAATGTCTTACCCGCAGAAACATCATCGAATTTATGTTAATTACCCGGGAGCGAAACGGCGAAATGAGAACTAAGCCGCGTTCCGTTTTCTATTGACCCGATATTTTCTTCTTAAAGATGGTTTGTCTGACGCCATCACGTTGCTGGCCTCGTAGGTACGGCATGCGTTGTATAAATGGGATATATATATATATATATATATATATATATATATATATATATATATATATATATATATATTATATATATATATATATATATATATATATAATATATATTTATATATATATATATATATATATATATATATATATATATATATATATATATATATATATATATATATATATAATATATATTTACCATTTTGAGCTGGAAGATGTGAGACGAAGACGAGTGTACTAGCTGCAATAAAGTTTTTCAGTTTTGCCTATATATATATATATATATATATATATATATATATATATATATATTATATATATATATATATATATATATATATATGTATATGTGTGTGTGTGTGTGTGTGTGTGTGTGTATGTTTGTGTATAGGTAGATGAACAGATATAAATATTTATGCGTGCGTATAAATATAATCGTTCCCATTCTGTTAAATCTCAGTTGATGCCTATTTCCCCATAGCAATTAGGTGTTCGCTTAGTTTGGCTCGAGGCATTATACTTGTTTCCTTTAGGGAACTTTTATTAATTATTCAACGGGTGTTAATTCGTCCGGCTCTCTGTAATTCCATTATCGTGTCTTACACGGTTCTTTCATATCACAACCCTGAAGCTTTTGAAGTTAAAAGGACTGATAGCTAAACGCATTTAGAGAGAGAGAGAGAGAGAGAGAGGAGATGTAAGATAGATAGAGAGACGAGAGAGAGAGGAGAGAGAGAAGAGAGGGGGAACGTTGGTCTTTGAAATTACTCATCAGGATCTCATTTCGCTTCTTGGCGATTCAATCTTGTTTTTCTTTCCTCTCAATTAAACTCGAATCTTATCTCATCGTCGTATGAAAGGAGAAAATTCCTGGGCAAGAGTCGTCTTTTGAGAGATTAACAGCTGGATAGAAGTTGGGAGGATGATTTTTCACAGAAAAAAAATAAAAGATGTATATATAAGTGCTTTGGCCAACTGGTAGTAAATTTAGATAGAAGCGATTGCCGACCGCTTTATACATAACCAAACAAACAAACATAAAATTTCAGATATGGGGTCATTTTCATTTTTGTTCTTTTATTATACATAGACATTGTTATTTATTTCAATACGAGTTATATTGACCGGTGTGATGAAAAAAAAAATCGAATCGTTAATTTCCAGTATTAATTGAACTTTTCTCTTATATGTGAATATTTCCTCTCCTAATTTATCATAGTCACCAACTAATTAGAACAGCTAATAATTAAAAAAGGATTCGCAGATGTGAAAGATGTTGTATTGTGATTTTCTGTTATATTTTCCATCAATTAAGTGCCATAATCGATAGTCGGCGTCAATTGGCAGCATACAAAAATAATTTACTTCAGAATTTATTTATTTATTTATTTTTATTTTTATTTTTTTTTTATTTTATTTATTTTATTATTATTATTATTATATTAATGTATTTTTGTTTTGCAGATTGTGGTGTAAATCTGTCATTCTTCCGTAGGTTGGATCACATAGTTATTATGTCTTCCAACTTTTTTTCGTGTTTTCTCCAGGCGAATTCCATCGGTCTCTAACGAAAAACGAAAAAAAAATAAGGACTAGAAATATTTGTGCTTTGCCCGATTGTACGTTAAGTAACATAAGATTTACATTCAAATTTCGACAAGTGAAATGGATTTATATCTTGAACATTTTTTAACATTGCATGAAATCCGAAGTATTATCAGACTTATTTTACGAAAAGCATATTTCAATTAGATAAAAATAGCGAAAACCACAATCACTTCTTTCTTTCCATTGTCATATTGTTTAACCAAGATGTTAATATTAACGCAGTATTCCTTACGGTAAAGGCAGAATATTATTATGAATGCTATGTAATATTGTTGCATGCAATTAAGACGCGTAATATACTCGCAGGCGTGCTCACACAATGCTCTTCAAACGTTGGGTCCAAAAGCCACTGCAGTGATACTTCACAAAGGCAACATGTTATTGTAACTGGAAAGCTTTTAATTTTTCCGAAATATATATATATATATATATATATATATATATATATATATATATATATATTATATATATAAATATACATACACACACACACAAATATATATATATATATATATATATATATATATATATATAGTATATATATATCATGTATACACACACACACACATATATATATATGTGTGTGTGGTGTGTGTGTATATATATATATGTATATATATATATATATATATATATATATATATATATATATATATATATATATATATATATATATATGTATTCATGAGTAATATTTATCTCATTTACCACTGAACCCACGGAGATACATAACAATAAAATGAGATTTTCATTAACGAGTAGAGTAGACTAAACCTTTTTTTATATCTATACGGTAAAAGACTCTTCCAATTATCTCTTAATACCCCTTGATATTGGGAAATTGACATCTGAACAGGTGCAAAAGCTGCTGTATATTAAGTAACTTTTTTAATCACTCTCATCATTGCACCTGTACAATCAAATTTAACTGTGATTTTAATTAACGCGCCTATGGAGTTTTAATATCGAGTGTAGGGTCGCCCCTAACAAAGTGATTTTTGTTGATGTTGTTTCCACGTGGATGAATAATATCCTTTTAAAATTATGTTTGCATGAGTTGGCGGCAGTTGACATTATATTTCGGTTTCCATATTCACTTGCTTTGTAACTTTGGTATCACCAGGTCAACAAAGCAAGTTCGTATACAGAACCCTGAGTACAAACGTCGCTCCTGTTTTTTTTTTTTTTTTTCCTTTCCTTTTGATGATATTTGAGGACAGGTTACTGGTTTGAAATACTTCAGCTACCAGTCAATGAAATTCTGCGGAACTATACACGTTCCTGAGGACCGAATGGCTCCATGAGAAAAATCTCTGGAAGAATCCCTTAAAAGTTTCAGGAAGTAGTTTTGGTCAAAGTAACTTTGACCAACACTATTTCCTGAAATAAGGTATCGTGCAAGTTTGCGTGTTTTCGCCCTTGTAATGTGAGGGCCGTACTGTGAATAATACGAATTTCTTATTTTCGATTTAGCAGTGTTGTTTTTTTTAAGCATACCGACAAATTTGGTTGGAAACAGTTTATTTCCTCCATTTTCATCTCCCTGTCTGTCAGTCTGCATGGCTGCCATGCTTGTACACATTCGTGGTTCCTTCTACACGGTTGAGGGGATTTCAGTCAAATGGACGTGAAGGGAGATCATCCTTCTGTCAGTATCTCTGTTACACCTTGTCATCGTAACCCCTTTCACACAGTTAGAGGAATTTCACTTAAACTTTGTACAGAGGTAGTCAATTATGCAGGCAAATGCATGAAGGGAGAACGTGCATCTGTCATTAAATGCGTCCGTCTGTTAATGTTTCTAGGCAATTACCTAATTACCTTATCATTGCAACTTCTACATTGTTAAACATGAAGCAAAAGTAGGTCACTTCAGTCTGTTTCACCGGTTGCTGAATTTTTCTCAAATTTTAGTCCAAAGGTAGGCCATCACACTGAGATGTGTGTGAGGGGATATCGTCCATGTACGCTGCTTAGTGTGTCTGTCACACTTACATTGTCGTTGCAACTATTCCTAAACGGTTCAAGGGATTTCAGTCAAACATACCTATATATAAGTGTCTTTGCAGTTACTGGTATCTAATGGTGATCGTAAGCCTGTTTAGAGTGATGTTGATAAATATTGTTTTACTGATTCCATTTGTGAATCATTCGGTTGTTTATCAAAGTTGCTGATCAAGATGTTATAAAGTCATCTTTATGTAGTAAAGGACCATTGCCTTAGAATTACTGTATTTAATTGGTTAAGAAGCATAGATTTCTTATCAGTGTTTCTGGTCACGTAGAATAAGGTTGTCATATAATATTGCGATGAATGTTTATTCTTATTGGATGTGTCATTAGCAGTGTTTAGATAGCGAGTCTCTCTCTCTCTCTCTCTCTCTCTCTCTCTCTCTCTCTCTCTCTCTCTCTCTCCCCTTGTGTGACTCAGTTGAGCAAACCTTTTTTTATTTTCCCCCTCATTACAGTAGCACTGTATTGCTGTTAAAGATATTTTCCAATAATTATTGAACATCTAGTGAGTCCTGTTAACTTCGACAATCGTCATTTCCCACCTACTGGTTTGTTACTTCAAGAAACGGATACCAAATTGCTGTTTGTCCAACAATCCTTCCGTGAACATCAATCCAACTACATCGTTTAAACAAATTGGGTCTCCTGTCATAGTGCTTTCGTGTTTATGCAATATGTAATGTAGTTGTCATATTTTCATAACTTGAACATTCAGCACTCGCTATTATTGATAAAATCGCTGCAGTAAGTGTTTTTGAATATTCAAGTTATCTTTATTGTAAAGACATTCATAATTTGACGTTTTATGTATAATGAATATATATAAAGCCATGTGTATATATATATATATATATATATATATATATATATATATATATATATATATATATATATATATATGTATGTATATATACATATATATATATATATATATATATATATATATATATATATATATATATATATATATATATTTGGTATCTGTTCCTTGAACAGGAAAAGATACCAAATGAGTGGCGTGGGAGTATATTGATCCCAATTTTTAAAGGGAAAGGCGATGTCCAAGAGTGTGGTAATTATAGGGGCATTAAATTGATGTCCCACACTTTGAAGATACTGGAAAGGATGATAGATGCTAGACTGAGAGAAGAAGTACAAATAGGTAAAGAGCAGATGGATTTATGAAGGGAAGGGGAACAACAGATGGTATATTTTGTCTGAGGGAAATAATGGAGAAATTCGGGGAAAGACAAAGGGACCTACATATGGTATTCATTGACCTTGAAAAGGCTTATGACCGAGTCCCGAGACAAGAGGTATGGAGGAGCCTGAGAGAGAAGATGGTGCCAGAGAAGTATGTGCGATTGATACAAGAGATGTGCCGGAATGTATTTACCAGAGTGAGGAGCAGTGTTGGGGAGACAGAAGGTTTTGAGGTGAGAGTAGGATTACACCAGGGGTCGGCTCTGAGCCCATTTATCTTTAACATAGTGATGGATGTTATAATAGAGGAAGTAAGGGAGACAGTACCATGGAACATATTGTATGCGGATGATATTGTTCTGTGTGCAGAGAGCAGGGAAGATCTGGAAGTGAAATTGGAAAGATGGAGACAAGTACTGGAGGACAGAGGAATGAGAATAAGTAGATCCAAGACAGAATATATGTGTACCACCACTGAGGGGGATGATAGAGAAAGTATTCAGCTTGGTGGAGAGCAAATAAGGAGAGTTGATAAGTTTTAAGTATTTGGGATCTTTTGTTAACGCTGGAGGAAGTATGGAAGAAGAAGTAAAACATCGGGTACAGGCAGGCTGGAACAACTGGAGAGCGGCCTCGGGAGTTCTTTGTGACAAAAGAGTGCCGCTTAGGTTAAAAGGAAAATTTCACAAGACGGTGGTAAGAACAGCAATGCTGTATGGTACGGAAACAGCAAGCATGGGAAAAGCAGAGCAGAAGAAGATGGATGTGGCAGAATGAGAATGCTTAGGTGGATGTCTGGGGTAACAAGAGTGGATAGGATCAGAAATGACTACATAAGGGGGTCAACTAAGGTGGTGGAAATATCAAAGAAAGTGCAGGAGGGGAGGCTGAGATGGTATGGACACCTGTTGAGGAGAGATGAGGACCACGCTGGGGTGGAGGTGCAAGGAAGAAGAAGAGGGAGACCAAGAAAGAGATGGAAGGACTGTGTGAGAGGAGACTTAGATGAGAAGGGAATTGATGAGGCAGAAGCACAAGATAGAAATAGATGGAAACGGTTCATCCGAAACGGTGACCCCATATAAAAATGGGAACAAGCTGGGAAGAAGAAGAAGAAGAAGATATATATATATATTATATATATATTATATTATATATATATATATATATATATATATTTTATATATATATATATATAATATATATATCATATATATATATATATATATATATCATATATATATATATATATATATATATATCTATATATATATCATATATATCTATATATATATATATATATATATTATATATAATATATTTATATATAGTATCTTTATTTTACGTATGAGCCGGCCTTAAGGCCCCAAATACGTAAAGGAAAAATATTTTAGGGAAAAATGCAGAATAACTTACCTTAACAAAGGGAAATATGTTACTCTATAATAAGGTCGCCATTGAAAACCATCTGATTAATTTACATTATACATTTATTTACACGAGGCCGTTGAATGGCCTGGAGAAAGAGTAAATGCAGCTTGTCCGCACGGGGACCAATCTTATCTCTCACAAGGGGAGAGCTGGCTAAAATAAGATTCACGTAAATGCTGGCTTTCAAAATTATTCATATTATCTTGCATTAAGGCAGCACTTGCGAAGAGACTTGAACACGTGACTCAGCCGATCTGGAAGAGTTTCCCAGATTAGACACAACTGAATTAAAGATTTCTTGCACAATTTACAGTTATTCAATTTTATCTAACACTGGTAAAAGGACTCTAGTGTTTAATTGAGATATGCAATGACTTCATTTGTCTGGGATGATCATAAAAGGGAGACATGCGGCCACGAGGCAGTGAAAGGAACAAAGGAATGTTCATTTGAGAATTAGGAGTTCGAATTGGGAAATGAAATTCAGTTTACTGGACTCGAAGGGAAAGAACTGGCAATATGGCTGTATCACAAGACGTACCTGGATGCCGTAAGTAAGTGGACCTTTGTAGAATGCGGCGTCGGCTTTGTCTCAGGTCTGGGCGCGCCAGTAGCGCCGTGGTAGGCCTAATGGGAAGGCTGGTTGGGCAGGACGTATGTCCTGGGTCACTGACTCGAGTGGACTGAGGCCGAATGCAGGTGCGATTCATGGGGGATGAGTTCAGCCTATCTCCCCAATAACAGGGTATCCCTGGAAACAGAACATACGGCCAACGAAGGGTTCACAGAAAAAGAGCTTAGAAGTAGGCCTAATAAAGTTCCTAGCTAGCTACACACTTCCCTTTGGGATACGTCCCTAAGGAGTAAGAATTCTATCCCCCCCTGCTTTAACAGGAAATTCGTATCTCTGACTTGTGTTTTCCCCTTAGAAAGTCAGCTGATTTGGGGAAAATGGCGGCTTTTCTAGCAATCAAAATATTTAACTAAATGCTGGGTAGATGAGGCGATCAATAAACGTAATAGCTCCCCCTGTTAAGAAGGCATTCACTCCCGCTCGGGCGTGAAGGCCTTGGTTAAATAAATTGATCGTCTCGAGATTTTTAGAGCAGCGATACGGCTAACTACAATGACCTACCTAACTTATAGGTGGAGATGCTAAGTTTACGAACTCTGAATTATTGTAGTCTAGCCTAAGTGAGAACTACGGGTCGCCTGTGACGACAGTCTACTCTACCCCTATGTAAGTTTACTTAAAATTCTACTTGCTACTACCCTAATGCCCTGGTACTAAATTATTAGCCTAACCTACTCATTACAGTTAGAGACGCAGGTAAAGAGCTACCTGTACGTCTGTACAGGTGCACTAGTAGCATGCTGGTGTGTTCCGTCGGACGACACTCAATGCAGTATACTCAAATATACTGAAGGGCAATGGCACTCTGTTTGGGGCAGAGTGTAATGGTCGAGGAGAGAAAGTAAAAGGGGGAGTACTTCAGCAGCCAGTCGATGGACAGTGTCAAGAATTAGTGGCACTGTAAAATGGTAAGGCCTGTGGTGCACTGGTGGTGGCCAGCCCTAGAATGGTAACGACTTCCTTGATGGAAGTAATGAGGTTGCGGTGCACACTGTGCAATCTGTGCTTGCGGTATACGCAAGTCTTTTGGGATAAAGAAATTGAAAAGACCCCTCGGGCACGACAGTTAACAGAAAATTGGAAATGCTAAGTCCTTGGCTGAAGTACTCGGTAGATGAGATAAATGGTTGCAAGACTGCAATGGACACAGGCGCGTACGAATCACGCTCAGTGTAAGTGAAGGACACAAGAGAATAAAATAATGTTAACATTGTATGCGTAATGGTAATAGACGTAGTATTCTTCGCTTTGTAAATAAGGTTCTTCTCTCTCTCTCTCTATCCTCTCTCTCTCTCGTCTCTCTCTACTCTCTCTCTCTCTGAGAGCGTAAAAATGATATATGACGAAACTCCTTGTATTTATGTGAACTAATAATGTTAGTTCAATATGATGCAACTTGCGTTAGATGATCTACTTACGTTAAAGTTTAATGGAAGAATTGCTTTTGAATACGTTTTATGTAAACGATAACGCACTAGCGATGAACAATTTTTACGTTACTGGTAACGGCTTGCGCTTATAATGTGAAATTTACAATGACGCGTTTTATGTTAACAATTCTTTTTAATGTAATTTACTTTTAAGATTTACGTTAACCTTACATAAGTTTACTAGGTCCTTGTGACAAGTGAAATGACGGTAAGGATTTTAAGATGAAATGTTAGCAAAACATTTGTAAATGGAAAAGGTTACGTTAAGTACGAAGTGAAATGAAACTTTCGCTCAGCCAACGAGTGAGCGATAATAAGTGAAACGATGAGCAAGGTGAACAGTGTGCGTGTCCTTCAGGCAGATGATTCAAAGCCTGTAAACACAAGAGCGATTACACAACAAGATTCTAATTTCTTATTCAAGTCGAATTAACGTTAATTTCTCTGGTAGAATGATAGATACTATTATGGTGATTGGTATTATTTACGTTAAACCTCGCAATTTACGTTACTTGGCTTAAATCGTTGAGATAAAGCTTAAAGGGGTAAACATGGCTGTCGTTGTGCGAACGCGAGAGTTTTGGCTGGCTGCCAGGCCTGGAAGAGCACATGCACCAAGCTGAGAGCTGGCAGGCTAACTTACGGTTACCAACACTGGAAATGTAAACTAAGTTAAAATTAATTCCCCTAACATATCACAGACAAAAGAATTGTACACTTCTTTTGCCGTAACTATTAGTAGAACACTCCTAACTAGCTAGGCTTGCTAACACATGCAATAAACCCTGGCAAAGCACTTCCTAGTTTTAACTAGTACTTTCTGGCATCTATCTACACACATGTCTCATCAGGCGAGCACCAGTACAAAATAACAGAATTCGCTCGGCGCTCTGGCGTATACAATATAATATATCTAAGTTCAATCTTGTTTAAAACA
>NC_087203.1:89988868-89991368 GCF_015104395.2 Macrobrachium nipponense | reverse complement strand
CCTTTCATGGTGGGTTCCTTCTGCTACATTGAGTCGCGGATTTGACATTCGCAGACTCTGGAATCAGGAATTGGATCGGGAATTTTCTTTGAAGAGGTCGTGGTCTTGGGCGTAGCTTTGTTTTTTGCTCTTTTTTTCATTGGTGTTGTTTGTGTCCCTCAGTTGTTGGAAACAGTATTCTTAGCTTCAGCTGACAATTTTTTGTATTTGTTATCGGTAGAGGAACATTTTTCCTTTTCTCTTGTATATACCTGTAATTAATTTTTGTTTTTTTTACTCACTCGGTGGTTGCATTGACTTACAATGATCATTTCTATATTCTATACAGATTTTGTTTGAGTATAGTAGTTTGTTTATGCAGAGCCAATGACGGTGCACAAAGTAGAAGGGCTAATGTTTTTCTGACTTATGGTTTGTTCACGTGTAAAAGATATCGGTACAAAAACCGGTGGCACGAACGGCAAACTGGTGCTCATATGTAGCCCCGGTCTGACGAATAAAGGAAAACGGTGGAAAAGGAGATTAGGGACGAATCTGGAGGGAAATGAAAGGGGGTAAACCCATGGGTAGGTTTTCCTCTTCCAATATGGTTTATTATAGTGACTGATCAAAGACACTGAAAGCTGGGAAAGAACTTTTGTTTTCATAGACAGACATACACCATCCTTCTGCAACCAGACCCCCTACCCCCCACCCACCAAAAGGGTAGAATTTAATTCCAATTAAAGACTAAGACATAAAGGAAGAGAAGGAGTAAGGAAATGGGAAAAGGATTTCAAGTGATGAAGCTCGGCTCCAGAGCAAATATAGTACAAGTCCCAATTCCTCAATCCCCTTAGAGATTACGTGGTCTTGTAAGCGGTTGGAGTTCTGGGATGAAGGACCTTGTTTGGTGTGGTTAGAGATGTTACGCAAAGGGTGGTCGTGAATAGATTTGGATGGGAGTGACTCGAGAGAGAGGTTTGCCAGAATAGGTAAGAGGAGGGCAAACGTAGAAAGAGTAGATAAACTGGTTCTATTGAAGGGCAGGAGTAGTGGTTTCATGTTAGTCGAAGGTGCTCATGTAGTCGACTTGAACGTAGGAAATGAAGGACGATGTATACAAGAAAACAGTAGCAATATCCTTGACAAAGAAGCAGAAGAATTGTTTTCAGGAAGTATCCAATAAACTGACAAACATAGGCGAGAATAGTCAACGCTCAGGGCTGTAAACACCCCAATGGGTCTTTGAGAGGGATAATCTATGTGATTGCCTTTACCAGGAAAGCCATAGCAGAACCACTTACATAGAAAGAGAGAGAGAGAGAGAGAGAGAGAGATGTATTATGTAACTCGGTTTAATTGCATGGAGCCTGGAGGACAACTTTATGCAAGAAACAAAAAAAAAAATTAAATAACAAGCTTCAACCGAAAAATTAAATAAAATAAAATAGACGAATTGGTAATAACAAGGATCCCTATGAGAATGTTTCCCAATAGTGGGAAACATTCAAAAGAAGTGGAATATCTTTTTCCATACACAAGAAAGAATCTTGCGAAATGTGACAATAAGTTGATTGACGCAATAATTATTGCTAGCTGGAATATAATAATAGCGAAGTTGGCTGAAATATAAGGGTTTGATTTTATGCTAAAAAGATCAAGGGAAAACTAATGTCGATTAAAATATATATTTAGCAGATATCTGAGGACATGATTCCCATTCAGCTGAAAGAAAGAATTATAGTATTCGGTATCGTGCACACAGGTATAACTCTGAAGTTGGAGAGCTACTGAGCTTTAGCGCTTGAGGCATGTGCGAATGGCTTCTCTCTTGCCTTCCAGGAACTGGAAACCGAAGGATTCCGAAATAAATGTTCTGTCTTTATTCGGTAACTCTTTACCTTCTTTAATTCAGCTTTTCGAATCAATACAGTCCTGTTTCTCAGGACGATTTGAAGGATCTTGGAATTTGTTCCGGGAGAACTTTTCGCCTTAAAATCTAATATAATCAGTTTCATTTACTATAAAACGAAATAACAACAGCAGTTAAATGATATTTCCTTACAGCATTATTGCCCCAGTTGAATGCCAATACTTGAAAACAAAGAACATTATTGTGTATTACCAAGAGAAGGGAATAATTACAAGCTGTCGATAAATATGACATATTACCTATTCCAGATGAGCACCATATTCTTTGGAAGGTGGACTTTCAAGTCAATGGCGCATGTGGGCTTGTTCCATATGAATAAGGATCATCTGAATAATTAAACATCAGACTTAAAGTAAGAACGGGTTGAAAGAGAGTTGCGAGTTTTGCAAAGATTCACTAGGACTCGGGGAGAGAGAGAGAGAGAGAGGTCTGTTTGTCTCTTACAATCCCCTCTGTGGCCTTTGCCTTTAGAGCGACGCCGATAGAATTAATAGCATTTAGAGATCTCTCCCTAATTGTCGTTTGACAAGGAGAGAGAGAGAGAGAGAGAGAGAGAGAGAGAGAGAGAGAGAGAGAGAATAAAAA
>NC_087203.1:89963868-89983868 GCF_015104395.2 Macrobrachium nipponense | reverse complement strand
TAAACGTTATGGATTCTTCTCTGTTTTTTGAATAGCGACTTTTTCCGTAATACTTAAACAGGCTAGTAGAGCGCCTATGGAGGTCGTTATCAAATACAGGTTCAAGGTCGATTATTATTATTATTTTTTTTTTCTCTATCACAGTCCTCCAATTCGACTGGGTGGTATTTATAGTGTAGGGTTCCGGGTTGCATCCTGCCTCCTTAGGAATCCATCACTTTTCTTACTATGTGCACCGTTTCTAGGATCACACTCTTCTCCATGAGTTCTGGAGCTACTTCAGCCTCTAGTTTTTCTAGATTCCTTTTCAGGGATCTTGGGATCGTGCCTAGTGTTCCTATGATTATGGGTACAATTTCCACTGGCATATCCCATATCCTTCTTATTTCTATTTTCAGGTCTTGATACTTATCCATTTTTTCCCTCTCTTTCTCTTCAACTCTGGTGTCCCATGGTACTGCGACGTCAATGAGTGATACTTTCTTCTTGATTTTGTCAATCAACGTCACGTCTGGTCTATTTATATGTATCACCTTATCTGTTCTGATACCATAGTCCCAGAGGATCTTTGCGTGATCGTTTTCTATCACTCCCTCAGGTTGGTGCTCGTACCACTTATTACTGCAAGGTAGCTGGTATTTCTTGCACAGGCTCCAGTGGAGGGCTTTTGCCACTGAATCATGCCTCTTTTTGTACTGGTTCTGTGCAAGTGCCGGACATTCGCTTGCTATGTGGTTTATGGTTTCATTTTTCGTATTGCACTTCCTACATATGGGAGAGATGTTATTTCCGTCTATCGTTCTTTGAACATATCTGGTTCTTAGGGCCTGATCTTGTGCCGCTGTTATCATTCCTTCAGTTTCCTTCTTGAGCTCTCCCCTCAGTAGCCATTGCCACATGTCATCGTCATCGCTGGCTATTTCTTTAGTCTGTCTCATGTATTGTCCATGCATTGGTTTGTTGTGCCAGTCATCTGTTCTGTTTGTCATTCTCCTGTCTCTGTATATTTGTGGGTCTTCGTCTACTATTATCAGTCCTTCTTCCCATGCACTCTTGAGCCACTCATCTTCACTGGTTTTCAGATATTGCCCCAGTGCTCTATTCTCGATGTTGACGCAGTCCTCTATACTTAGTAGTCCTCTCCCTCCTTTCTTCGTGTTATGTATAAGTCTGTCCGTATTTACTCTTGGGTGTAGTGCTTTATGTATTGTCATATGTTTCCTAGTTTTCTGGTCTATGCTGCGGAGTTCTGCTTTCTTCCATTCCACAATTCATGCGCTGTATCTGATTACTGGCACTGCCCATGTGTTTATGGCTTTTATCATATTTCCGGCGTTGAGTTTTGACTTGAGTATCGCCTTGAGTCTCCGCATATATTCTTTCCTGATCGTGTCCTTCATCTCTTGGTGTTTTATATCCCCTCCTTCCATTATTCCCAGGTATTTGTATCCCGTCTCATCTATGTGTTTGATGTTGCTCCCACCTGGTAGTTTTATCCCTTCAGTCCTTGTTACTTTGCCCTTTTGTATGTTGACTAAGGCACATTTTTCTATTCCAAACTCCATCCTGATGTCCCCAGATACAATCCTTACAGTCTGGATTAAGGTATCTATTTCCTTGATGCTTTTACCATACAGCTTGATGTCGTCCATGAACATCAGATGGTTAATTCTGTTGCCTCTTTTCTTGAGTTGGTACCCAGCATCCATCTTCTACAGTACTTTTGTCATGGGAATCATGGCTACTACGAAGAGTAGTGGGGACAGTGAGTCGCCCTGGAAGATCCCTCTCCTGATATTAACCTCTGCTAGTCTTATTCCAGAGCTTGTAAGTATTGTATTCCAGTTTCGCATTGAGGAAGCTGATGGTGTTTTCCTCTGCCCCATATATTTTCAGGCATTCTATTAGCCATGTGTGTGGTATCATGTCGAAGGCTTTCTTATAGTCAACCCATGCCATGCTTAGGTTGGTTTCCCTTCTCCTACTGCTCTTCATTACCATTTTGTCTAACAGGAGCTGGTCTTTTGTGCCATTACATTTCCTTCTGCAGCCTTTCTGTTGGTGGGGGATGGTGTTTGTCTCCTCTTGGTAGTTGTATAGCCTTTCACTGATGATACCTGTTAGTAACTTCCACATTATTGGTAGGCAGGTGATAGGCCTGTAGTTACTGGCTATATTTCCCTTACTCTTGTCTTTTTGTACCAAGGATCTTCCTGTGGTCATCCATTTGGGTGCATGGTGATCTGAGATACAATGCTGGAGTTGATCTGCTATTCGTAGGTGTAGGGCCTTGAAGTTTTGAGCCAGTATCCATGGACTTCATCGGGGACCTGGGGCTTTCCAGTTTGGCATTTTCTTTAGTTGGTGTCTGACTGTGTCTGCCGTGATCTCTGTGAATCTTTGTTTTTTTCTCCCTGTTTCTTCTTCCTTGACTTCCTGGAGCCATGTTGCATGTTTGTTGTGTGATACCGGATTGTTCCATATGTTTTCCCAGAGTCTCTTACTTGGTTCGGCTTCAGGGATTTCTTGGTGGTTGTCTTCCCCTCTTATTATTATTATTATTATTATTATTATTATTATTATTATTATTATTATTATTATTATTATTATTATTATTATTATTCAGAAGGTAAACTCATATTCATGTGGAACAAACCAACTTAAAATTCAGGCTTCCAGAGAATGTGGTGTTTGTTTTAAAGAAGTTACAGGAGATAATATTAACATATTTACAGAAAGAGGAGATCAGTTATTACAAAGGAAAAAAAGATAAATTAATAAATTAGAAGATAAGGGAATAAATCATTAAAATGTAAAGTGAAATATTTTATTGTAGTAATGCAGTGCATCTTCTCTTTAACTTCTTAGGTTCTAATTAAATAATAAACTAATCATTAAGGCAAAAAAGACTGGTTGTTTTCATATGCATAAAGCCTTCTGAAAGTGAATGTAAATAATTATATATCCTAATCAATTATGAAAAGAGGAATTAATAATGAAGTTTTTAAAATTGTTTTATTATAAAGTATATCTAAAAAAATTTCCATCCTTCTGCTCTCCACATTCACTTATATCGGTTTAATTCGTTTAGCATTAATACAGAACTAAGTATAAACTATTCCTTTCGTTTTTATATTTATCTGGATTTTTAGTTTTCTTTAAAAGAAAACTATTGAGATGGCAATTTGTCTGTGCGTCCGTACTTTTTCTGTCCGTCCTCAGATCTTAAAAAAAAACTATAGTCTAGAAGGCTGCAAATTGGTATGCTATCATCTACCCTCTAATCATAAAACATATCAAATTGCAGCTCTCTAGCCTCAATAGTGTTTATTTTATTTAAAGTTCAAGTTAGCCATGATCGTGCCAATAACATAGGCTACCAGCTGGCTGTGGCTGAAATTTCCATGGGCCGTGGCTTAGAGTTTCATACAGCATTATATGCTGTACATAAAACTCGATTGCGCCGAAGAAACCTCATCGGGTTTTTACTTGTTATTAAAGGATAACAGTCGGTCAGAATTATCTTGTATCTCCACTGACATTCATTTTAATTGTCATATGTGCGTACTGAAGAAATGAAGTCTAGCATATTAGTGAATAAATAATCCCTTTTAGAATAACTGAATTCATTTATTCTATAATTTTCACTCATATTCTGGTAAACAGATTTTCTCCTCATTCGCATATATTCCATCATCGCAGTTCAGATCAATCCCACAGGTTCTGTGTTTTTTTTTTTTTTTTTTTTTTTTTGTCAGACAGGAGGTTTTCATAAATTATAGACAAAAAAATAAAGAAAAAGTAAAAATGTGCCGACGTTTCTTCAGCGCAATCGAGTTTTCTGTTCAGCGTATAATGTACGAAACTCTCAGCCACGCCCCATGAAACTCTCATTCACGGCCCAATAAACTTCCAGCCATGCCCGGTGGTGGTCTTGTTGTTGGAACCCACAGCGGTGCCAGACGAGCGATCATGGCTACCTTTAACCTTAAATAAAATAAAAACTACTGAGGCAAGAGGTCTGCAATTTGGTATGTTTGATGATTATAGGGTGGATGCTCAACATAGCAATTTGCAGCCCTCTAGCCTCAGTAATTTTTGGGATCTGAGGGCGGGCAGTAAAAGTGGGGACTAACAGATAAACATCCATCTCAATGGTTTTCTTTTACTGAAAAACTGAAAATGAACGAGTAAAGGGACCTTCTGAGGGGTTGGCACCAGATGGTTACCCTTTTCATCCACGGTAAAGCTATAAGGAAAAACCTTTTAGCTCCAAGGCCTACTAGCAGGAGTCGAACATGGGACACACACACACACACACACACACACACACACACATACACACACATATATATATATATATATATATATATATATATATTATATATGTATTTATATTATATATATATATATATATATATATATATTATATATATATATATATTTATATATTACATATAACCACATACATACATACATCATACATACATACATACATACGTACATACATACATATATATGTAGATAGATGGACAGATAGATAGAAATGTGCGTGTATGTATGTTTTATAATAGTTCAGATTCACTTCCTGCACTGCAAAGAAAACTTTGACTTCAAATGATTGCTTGACATATTTCTTTGAAAAGTTGTTCAATATTCCCTTATTCTTTATTCATTCATCAAAATACTGTTCTGTAGTCCCTATTTCCATTCATAGCAATGCGTCATTTAACTCGCAATGCAAACAATAGATTAATATTTTAACCGAAATCAGAAGAATATTCCGTCATATCCTTTCATCTGCTATGTCTGTTTTTCAGTAGCTGTGAAAGATGACGCC
This sequence comes from Macrobrachium nipponense, assembly GCF_015104395.2. NCBI lineage: Eukaryota > Metazoa > Arthropoda > Malacostraca > Decapoda > Palaemonidae > Macrobrachium > Macrobrachium nipponense. The sequence goes on along the minus strand of NC_087203.1, from coordinate 89,979,028 downwards.
ACTCAAACCCAGTACAATATTGGTAAGTTTTCCTGACATATCTATAAATCACAGATAAAACAAGGCTTGATCCGACCTCCAGCTGACTCCAGACGCGTGCAAGATTTTCCCGTCACGCATAAGTTGTAAATATTATATTCCTAACTTTTAACGTAAATTAAGATATGCTAAAATCTATGGTCAAATAGAGCCTTGTTTCACCAACGAAAATTAAAATAAATGCGCTATATATTATTCAAATGAACTTGTCTGCACTGTTTAATATGCACATTATTCATTTTTTACATGTTCACTCTAATAATAAATCATGAATATCTTATCCTAAAAGCCTATTTTAACTCAATGCGAAACACCTTTTTCAGGCTCTATTAGGTTCTCCCATAAACCTTTCCTACCCCCACAACTAGAACAACAACAAAGTATTTTTAGGCTTACTCCCCAAGTAAGCTAAAAGAATGCCTAGGTCACTAAAGGCTGAGATACTTTGCGTGACGTTTAAACCTACCGTTGCAAAAGCTGTGATGTTGTCTGGTGACATTTACTAGAAGTCGGGTATTAATGACCAAAGGCTGGGTATCCTCTGTCAGAAATACCTTAACAGGTTTTGTTTGCTGTAAATTAAAAAAAAAAATATTATACAAAGATATCGTCTTTCGTCTTCCTTTCGGACAGGATTTAATTAAATACCTCACGTCAAACTTCTTCCTTATGTTTATCCCCGTAGGGAGGTAGTGCCGTCAGTGTACGATCATGCAGTACACTGTAGGCATTACTTAAGGTTCTTTGCAGCGTGCCTTCGACCCCTAGCTGCAACCACTTCCGTTCCTTTTACTGTACCTCCTTTCATATTATCTTTCTTCATCTTACTTTCCACCCTCTCCTAACACTTGATTCATGGTGCAACTGCTTTGAGGTTTTCCTCCTGTTACACCTTTCAAACCTTTTACTGTCAATTTCCTTTTCAGCGCTGAATGATCTCATAGGCCCCGGTGCTTGGCCTTTGGCCTAACTTCTATATTCAACTCAACTCAACTTATGTTTATTGTTTTTCTGCCGCAAGGTGGCAGCTCTTTCCCCTAGAGTACATATTTATTTAGAACTTCCGTTTTTAAGTAGCCGCCTTCTGCTCTTCTTTCGTCCCTTTTAATTGTGCAGATTTTGGGAGGCTCCGTTCTACATCCTCATATTCGGAAAGCATTGAAGTGCTTGAAACTGCTTTCCGTCGCTTTAGGCAACATGGCAGGCGAACGGTGATGAAATTATATTTATAGCAATTTAGCGTTCAAAATATCTCCCCTCTGCTTGATTGGTTTCTCTCTTTCCCTTGATGGTTTATATCCCGGTCGGCAATTTTATTCGCAAAATACATATCGGAAACCATTTCCGAACGTGTTTCCCACCGAACATTTCGGTGGCGCGCCTGTGATTAAAGTCTACATTTGCAATTATTAGTCTCGTCATATTCACGTTTGCCACTGGATACACATGGTCCAAGTCATTTAAACATTTCATTTATGATATTTTTAAAAAAATGAGTCACATTCTTAGTTTAGCTTCTTTTATATTTTAAAAAAATTAATCACATTCTTAGTTTAGCTTCTTTTATGATATTTAAAAAAATTAGTCACATTCTTATTTGTTTAAACTTCTTTCATTATATTTTTTAAAAACGTCACATTCTTAGTTTAGGCTTCGTTTATGATATTTTTTTAAAAAATTGGTCACACATTCTTAATTTTAGCATCTTCTGTGAGCTTTTTGAAAATTGGTCACATTCTTAGTTTAGCTTCTTTTATGATATCTTAAAAATAATAGTCACATTCTTAGTTTAGCTTCTTTTATGATATTTAAAAAAAAAATTTCACATTCTTAGTTTACCTTCTTTATATTTTAAAACCATCAGTCACAGTCTTAGTTTAGCTTCTTTTATGACATTTAAAAAAAATTAGTCACATTCTTAGTTTAGCTTCTTTTATGATATTTGAAAAAAAATTTGTCACATTCCTAGTTTGGCTTCTGAGACTGCAGTTGTTTGATAGTTAATATCCGCTTTGGTTCTGTTATGTCGACTATTTTCTTAAATCCTCTATTTCTGTTTAATTTGATAAAATGGAATAGTTTTATTATCCATATTAAAAAGTGATCAAAAGAGAATCTGTACGAGGAATGTCGTTACATGAATTGTACTCCAGAGATTGCAATGGATGCAGTAAGTAAAAAATACGATGTTGATCCGTGGGTTAACAATTGTCAGGAATAATGGACCATACGCCATCATAGATCACCGGAAGATTAATTGATGTCCACGTATGAAATTGCACCTGAGAGAGAGAGAGAGAGAGAGAGAGAGAGAGAGAGAGAGAGAGAGAGAGAGATCTAATATTTTACCTCTTACCCAATCTCTTTCTTACCCCACTGATCTACAGGATTGAAAATTTAATGTGATATGTAATGTAATGAAAGCTAATGAGCTTATTCTTGTAGAGTGTTGATTTAATGTTCACATTAACGCTGTACTAGAATCTCTCTCTCTCTCTCTCTCTCTCTCTCTCTCTCTCTCTCTCTCATGGGGATTACGATTTTTATTGGGTTATGTAAGTCCATCTGTGCATGACCTGTCTCCTCAGATATTGAATTCTTATTCACTTGATTTGGCAGGCGTCAAACACCTGTTCATGTCCTTTGTTTCAATACCGCTCGAGCGCTGTGCTCTTTAATCCTTATTTTTTTATATATTTATTGGTAAATGACTGATCAGTAATTAGCCTGTTTTAAAAAGAAACACAACGATGCTTAGTTACAGACAGCTGTCAGTCGTTTTGACATCCGCATGTACTGATAACTGAAGTTAATGTCAATCTTTTTCTTTTTTTTCAAAAATGACCAGTTGTTCCTGATAAGATTTCTGACGCTAGCATGATTTAGTAATTGATAGTTGTTCCTGTTTTTTTTTTTTTTTTTTTTTTTAAGTGAATAAAGATCATTAGTAAATGTAAGTCGCTGTCAGCTAGAAAAACGAGTCTTGGTAAACAAGTATTACTGGCTTTACACTGAGGAAGTGGTGCTTAATTTGGATGAAGTGACTGGGGAAGAGAAAAACAAAAAATAAATAATTTTGTCGATGTTATTTGGGATGATATTTTCATGTTATGAGAGCAGATTATGATAGAAAATGAGAAGAATTAGGTTACGCAAGAAAGGGATGTGAGTTAATGGTGCCTTTTTAATCACAGCAGCAGAATTTGAGGTCAATTATCTTGATGAGAATCATTTTGGTGTTAAGTATCTGGAGAAAAACATTTTTCCAGTTGAATTCGAAGTATATGATATTATTGATTTTAACCATATTTATTATAAAGGTTTCAGAAAGTCTTTAATTGCTTTTAGTCGAGTGTTCAAGGAAAAAAACACATTAACGTTGGTTCATTAATTGCTATAATGGATTATGATTGCTCGTCGGTTTTGAGTAACGTAATCTTTTACCACGGAATTAATAGTTCGTCAGCTGTTTTTAATGTTGTTCGTAATATTTCTGGTTCAGTTACTACCATCTGTTTGTTGAATCCCATTTTTGTGAATATAAATTTGTTTGTTCAACTTTAAATTTCTCATTTTCACGTTTTCCTTTTGTTTTCTGCTTGGCTTTTGTGGTAATAAGCACATAAATACATACATACATACATAAATATATATATATATATATATATATATATATATATATATATATATATATATATATATATATATATATATATATGTATATATATATGATATATATATATATATATATATATATATATATATATATATATACATAGTCATTTATTTATTAAAACTGTGGACCTTAGGTCGTCTTAGATGCTAAATTTTTTAAAGCAATATTTTGCAAGTTAATAATTTGCCATCTAGTTCTATGGATTTCTCAGTATTTTTCTTGTTTTGTTTTATTGATTCCTACATTCTATCACATTTCTAGTGGTGGTCCGTTTCCATACATTTTCTGTCGGTTTATGTAACTTTCTCAAGCCTTTCCTCTTCGACGTCTGCAAAAAGGAATGTATTCGTTTGTATCGCTATAATGATATCGCCCCTTCAGTACAATTTCTCGTCTCCAGCTCTCTGAATATCCAAAATATGATATTGCAGCGTCACAACACTTCAAAGACATCCAGCGGAGAAAATAATCGTCTCGACTTTCTTCTCCTCCCTCCCGCTGCCAAAAAACCGAGAATTGCGTCTTGGTCTCGTAATTCTGTTGGCCTTGGTAAACATGTTCCTATCAATAATGCCAACGGAAATAAACTTCAGTTGGATTTATGCTGAAAGCATATAGATTGGAACATTCTCCTCTCTCTCTCTCTCTCTCTCTCTCTCTCTCTCTCTCTCTCTCTCTCTCATGACAAACACATCTTCAATTCCATTGCAAATTTGGTCAAAGTTTGAAGTAACCTTAATGGGAGTATGATATTTGATTTCATATTTCCTAGGGACATGGATCCCCCTAGGCAGAGTTTATCGAGATCTCTTGAAAAGCAAATTGACACTTTTATTCACAGAACCGACACAGAATCGGGAAGTCTTATTCTACGTCATGATATTTATTATGAAAATGTACCGAAACCTTTAGAATGGAGGTGCTAATCATTGGTACGTTGTAGCTTTTCCCATCCTTCCTGGTCTCAGAATTAAAAAGGAAAATCATGAATTTTTCATATGACAGCGCTTGCTCGGTCGACTGGTAATTGGCCGAGCTGATTACAGTGTGCAACAGACAACTTTGTAATTAGCTCTGTTGTCTTTTGAAAATCGGGAACGAACTCTCTATTTTTCTCTTATTATGAAATATTCCCTCATATCGTTTGCCTTACCTCCTTTCATATTCTCCTTCGTCCATCTTACTTTTCACCCTCTCCCAACAGTTGATTCATAGTTCAAATGCAAGGTTTTCCTCCAGTTACACCTTTCAAGTCTTGTACTGTCAATTTCCGTTTCAGCACTGATTGACCTCATAGGTTATATTCTATGAAATATATCTCGTACGAGGTATAGTGCGTTTCGTCTTATTCAACATTGTTGCATAGAAGAAAGTTTTTTTTTTTTTTTTTTTTTTTTTTTTTTTTTTGTTTTTTATTGGAGCATGGTGGCGCCGCCGATGGAGGGCATTGGATCGAGTTTCCCTCCACTTTCTTTCAGTCTTAGATCCATCGACAAGTAATTAGGACGTCTTTCGTGGAGTGAAAGAATGGCTCAATTCAAAGCTTTTCATTTTCACTCCCGGAAAGACACTCTGTATCTCAGATCCGTTCGTCCTTTTAACTTGGTATCATCATCATCGCTTTCGTCTGGGAGATAAACTTAGACGTTCGTTTTCACAGTCAGCGGGTGCGAATCAGAGTTGAGATAACGGGCAAGATGAACAATCCTAAAAAAAAGTAAAATATAATAAAAAAAAGTAAAAAGAAGATAGTCTTCCTCTTCAGACTAATGAGATCTGTCTCTCGAAACTTGATTGCAGTGCCCTCTTCCTCTCGGAAAACTTTCATTTCAATCGGGAATCAAGAACGGTTTGAAACTTCTCTTGCTATTTTTATCCTCTCTCTCTCTCTCTCTCTCCTCTCTCTCTCTCTCTCTCTCTCTCTCTCTCCTATGGCGCTTTAAATGAAGACTCTAAGGACATTAGTCTAGGGTTCGTTTTCAAACTGCGATCCCAAACAAACACCACCCCAACTTTTTTATTTATTTCTTACGGACTAATTATTTTGCATTCCATAGACTACAATTAGTAGATTACCTTTTTTTAGTAATGTATTGGCTTGCTCATTATTTATTTTGGTGCCTAAATCAAGTACTTTTTTTACAGGAAGGTTAAAGCTAGGGAGATATGATTTGTCGAATCAGTCAGCCATTTCTCATTCTCAGAATTTCACGATTGTCGTATTCTACTTTATTCCGTAATGATGATCCCAAAATGCAATGTTCAAATAGAATGCGGTTGCAAGCACCTCTTGAGTAGTTTTCCCGTGCCTCCTTGAGCATAATATGGCCGCGCCTGTTTTGGTTCTCCGTAAAAGAAAACAAATCTTAAAAACTACTGAGGCTAGAGGGCTGCAAATTGTTAGGTTGATCATCCACCCTCCAATCATCAAACGTACCAAACTTTAGCCCTTTAGCCTTGGTAGTTTTTATTTTATTTAAGGTTAAAGATAGCCATGATCGTACTTTGACACCGCTTTCCCAACACAGACCACCACCAGACCGTGGTTGAGTTTCATGGGCCGCGGCTAAGAGTTGTATGGGCCGTGGTTGAACGTTCCATACAGCATTATACACTGTACAGAAAACTCGATTGCGCCGAAGAAAATTCGCATCTTTTACTTATTGTATGTAACATATTTCGTAATTGAGCAGTTACTTAGATAAAGTTGTGAGTTGGAAATCATAAATTTTGTTTGTTGATGTTTGCGGCTATATTTATTACCGTTTATAGTCAGGGACAATGAGTACATTAAGGTGGCGCCTGAGTATGTTTCTTGGTATTACAATAATTACTGTTTAACACATTTTGCCAGGAAACCCAGGGCACCACGTCCTACGTTTGGTTAGGTTAGGATATTAATATTACAAGCTTCATTACTTCCTTTTAGCTTGTAGTATTTACTTTGACCTCGTTAATTACAGCATATTTTTACATCATTTTCGTTGCTCGAGTACAGTTCCGAGATATTAGAAAGTAGTGTTTTTTTACTCTTAAATAATTAATTTCTGAAAATTTACCAAATTATTACTACCGCTATTTAAGTCATCTCCAAAATCTCTGTGACTCTCGTGACTTTTTCCGTTTTATTAATCTTGAAAGTATATATATATATATATATTTATATATATATAATATATATATATATATATATATATATATATATATATATATATATATATATCGCGATCGCTTCATTTTCAGAGACCGATGGTTGCTCATGACATTTGGTAAATGAGGTCACCTCGATTTTACCGAACGGGTTTCCAATTCTTGTGCGACTTCCCAACCGCCTTTCCCTTCGTCTAATTAACCTCATTAGTAGCATTTATGACTGGTAGGCTATTATCGAGGATTATTCTTTACGCCTTCGTCTTGGACCAATACTCACAGATATATTTTTGGTCATATGATTTTCGCATGACATCCTTGTTTTTCTTTCATTTGAATTTTTCAGGTAAGTATATTGACTTTGTCAGCGTACTGATTGATTGAGTATATCTATGTAATCCTGGTATCAGGTGTGTTACAGTTCATTCAACGTGAGTTATTTTAGGGTTTAGGATTTAAAAAAAATAAATGGTTTCTTTGAGTCTCTGGGTCTTTGTTAATTGCAAAGAAAAATTCTTTTAAGTGAAGAGTGATTCTGATCAGCCTGCTGGAGGAGAATTTATAAAAAAAACATTAATCCTGACTGTAAGGTCTCTCTCTCTCTCTCTCTCTCTCTCTCTCTCTCTCTCTCTCTCTCTCTCTCTCTCTCCCTCGTCTCTCTCCTTTCTCTCTTAGCTCTCTCTCACTCCCTCCATTCGTCTCTCTCTCTCTCTCTCTCTCTCTCTCTCTCTCTCTCTCTCAGGAAAAAATTACGTTAAATCAAATATGTTACACATTCCGGTAATTCCTACAACTCCCTCTGCCGCCAGTGGCAATGTAAAATCAGCTGTATAGATAAAGGCTCTTATAGTTGTTGTTCTTGATAGAATATCACTCCTTTGGACATTTATTCATTCACATACTCTGTCCATCATTGGGAGACATTTTTCGAAAAAGCCCCGTAAGGGTTTAGTGCCGTCAGTGGACCCTCATGCGGTGCACTGTAGGCATTACTTATGGTTCTTTGCAGCGTGCCTTCGGCCCCTTGTTGCAACCACTTTCGTTCCTTTTACTGTTCCTCCTTTCATATTCTCTTTCTTCATCTTACTTTCCACCCTCTCCTAACAATTGATTCATAGTGCAACTGCTTTGAGGTTTTCTTTCTGTTACACCTTTCAAACCTTTTGCTGTTTATTTCCATATCAGCGCTGAATGACCTCATACTTGGCCTTTAACCTAAATTCTATATTCAACTCAACTCAATTTTTCGAAAAAGATCGCCGTGACATTGCTGTCATTGCTGTGACAGAAGGACTGAAATTAGGAAAAAAAACACGATTACTGTCTGACCACCTACACCCAACAACCTACAGCCAAGCGCCACGTCATGTTTTCACTGCAACTGGAGTTAAACTGAAGCGTTATAATACTTATTTTTTCTTCTTATTTTTTTATGATTTTGGAAATAGCTCTAAATACACACACTTGAATTCTAATTTTTGAAGGTTCATTAGCTGATTTAATCTCGGGGATTTATGCAATACGGGTATGTATGTAAGAATACACAAAAACATTTTCATCTAGATGTTTCACTCGCGAATACTTGACAGTTACGAGTGCGTGCATTATTATACTATACTTAGAGCATGTGGCCTCAGCGAAGGCGATGCCGCCGTGGCATAATGGGAGAAGATTAAAGGATTATACTCTTGACCTGCGACACAACGCTCCTCAGTAAATGGACTTTCAAATGGCTCTCAATGGGACATTTGCTCGACACTGATCATCCCGTTTGTTACTCTGAGCTGTCCAGCCACTTATGGAGTGAGGTGATAGGTCGGGACTGCAGATCTAATCCCGATTCAATACGTGATTAGTTGTGCAACGAAAGACATTGTTTTGAAAACTCTTCGTGTGGTAACTCATCTCTCTCTCTCTCTCTCTCTCTCTCTCTCTCTCTCTCTCTCTCTCTCTCTCTCTCTCGGTAAGCATCACAATATCCTAGATATTTAAAGAATTTTCTCCCTCACTCACTCACAAATTTTGCGTAGGATGTCGTTTAGTGAAGAGAGTTCTCTCTCTCTCTCTCTCTCTCTCAGTAAGTATAACAATAATCTAAATAATTAAAGAATTTTCTCCGTCACTCACCTCACATTTTTTTGCGCAGGATGTCGCTTTTTGAAGAAAATTCTCTCTCTCTCTCTCTCTCTCTCTCTCTCTCTCTCTCTCTCTCTCTCTCTCTCTCTCTCAATAAGTATCACACTATTTGAAATGATCAAAGAATTTTCTCCCTCACTCACTCACAGTTTTTGCGAGGGATGTCGCTTTGTGAAGAAAATTCTCTCTCTCTCTCTCTCTCTTAATAAGTATCACAATATTTTAAATAATCAAAGAATTTAGGATGTCGCCTTGTGAAGAAAATTCTCTCTCTCTCTCTCTCTCTCTCTCTCTCTCTCTCTCTCTCTCTCTCTCTCTCTCTCTCCCCTCAGTTCCTGGGTGTAGGCTACGAAATCTTAATTGCAATCAATCCTCTAAACATGCGAGACACAGGAAGATAATAAATGAATTATCTTTATTGCCGGATTTGTTGCACCTACGTCATGCCAGTCTTCACCCCTTTAATATTTGTTTTACAGACAAATGTCAAAATAAACGTAGCTCAGTCTGCTAATCGAATTTGCTCTGCATGGAAGATATTTTGCCCACGAAAAGCTTAACATTCACCTAACACTAAAACCATTTCTACTACTACTACTACTACTACTATCATCATCTTTATTACCTGTGAGGACCCCCAAAACGTACTTATAAAGAGAGGAAACGATAAAACCTATCTGTCTAATTCGGAATCGTTAAATGACAGAACCAAGAGATTAATTTTCCTCCCAACCACGTCATTATTAGCTTGACCTGAGTTTCTGTAAACAATTAATGTTCAGAGAAGAGTAAAAGATACTATTTTACGATAAATACATAATTTGGCTACAAAAGAAGTTGCAAAGGAAGTCGGATGACAACTTGTCAGTCAAAAAAAAAATATCTTTTTAATATTCTGGAAAAGAATATGAAGTGACAATCCCCGAAATTCAAACGTTCCAAAAAGAACGGAAGGTCTCCAGTGCATCACGTGCAAAACCTGGGATCATTTCGATGATTTTTTCGAAAAGGACGTTACGGTTTACAGCCGGACACTGGAAGAAATAGCATTTTTTTTATTCCTTTATTTGAAAAAAAAAGTTTCGAAATGACAGAGGCACCAGGAACGATTCTCCTATTTCAGTGTCAAAAGAGGAAAAAGGCAAACGAGTGTTCAGTAAAAAGAGGAAACCCATCGAATGGGAGATTTTTACTGCCATTTATTGCTCTCAGTTTTTTATCGTTTCTGCGCTGTCCTGAAGTAGAGAGAAAAAGAACAATTTGGATGCATATCTGTATGGATAAAGATATCTTTAAGTGGTTAGATTTATTATAAAGTATTCGAAAATCATTGTCAAATTTGAACTCGAAAAAAGATTTAAAAAGAAGTTATGGAAAAATTCCTCATATTGAAATTGTAAACATGAATGGCATTCAAATATAATAAATGTTTCCCATCAAATGCTGAAAAAGCGGAAATCATATACACCCACACAAGAAGGTGCAACATATCTCCATGTGTAGTCATGCATGTATAAACGGCATCATTTCCAAGCATAAAACTTTATCTGATGAAGGATCACCCTCTTCATTAATCTTATCATTCACGACATCTTTCTCCCAATCATTTATCATTCATGAACGCATTTGCCGCCCACTGTAACCACCAGCAATTGAATTTCTAGGAAAACTCGGGTTTTAAATAGCAATGACCACACAGATACGGTATCAATTTTTGCTTCCAATTCTTAGAACCTTCGCCAGGTACCTTGAAATAAAGAGTTGCTTTTCATTCATTCTTAAACTTACTCCACCCACTCCCATACTTCACAGGTCTTTGTCTCCATCATTCTGAACGAAGCGAAATTAACTACAACCTTTGTAACGGTTAAAGAATTTGTATCACGGTTTCCATTACCAATATTTTCCTGAAAGATGAATGGGCTGCGTTCTTTATTCAGTGACCACAGAAGTTTTTCTCCTTTAATTATTATTATTATTATTATTATTATTATTATTATTATTATTATTATTAAAAGTAATTACTGCCTCAGCTGCGTTAATTTCATAAAGGTTCTTCTCTATTTTTCTAATTATTGTTTTCTCATTGTTGCTTAAACTGGTGAGCAACGTATCAAAGGTTGGCATGTCTCAAATAGGTAATAGTCAAAGTCGATTTAATTTTATTAAAAATGCCGGTGGTGGTAGTCTAATTCTCAGGGTATATTCCGTAGAGTTTTTTGAAGTTAAAATTCAATTTATTCCTTTTGTGGGGCCGCGACGTTTCGTCTGAGATTCCAGACATCCTCTTAGGCGGAGGTAGGTGATGGACTGAAGTGAGAGGGTGTGTCTGTCTGCTCTTGTAGTGGTGGTGCAGCATATTATTATTATTATTTATTTTTTTATATTTTTTTTTTTGGCGCTATCACAGTCCTCCAATTCGACTGGGTGGTATTTATAGTGTGGGGTTCCGGGTTGCATCCTGCCTCCTTTGGAGTCCATCACTTTTCTTACTATGTGTGCCATTTCTAGGATCACACTTCTTCGCATGAGTCCTGGAGCTACTTCAGCCTCTAGTTTTTTCTAAATTCTTTTCAGGGATCTTGGGATCATGCCTAATGTTCCTATGATTAGGAGTACGATTTCCACTGGCATATCCCATATCCTTCTTATTTTCTATTTTCAAATCTTGATACTTATCCATTTTTTTCCCTCTCTTTCTCTTCAACTCTGGTGTTCCATGGTATTGCGACATCAATGAGTGATACTTTCTTCTTGACTTTGTCAATCAACGTCAAGTCTGGTCTATTTGCACATATCACCCTATCCGTTCTGATACCATAGTCCCAGAGGATCTTTGCGTGATCGTTTTCTATCACTCCCTCAAGTTGGTGCTCGTACCTCTTATTACTGCAAGGTAGCTGATGTTTCTTGCACAGGCTCCAGTGGAGGGCTTTTGCTACTGAATCATGCCTCTTTTTGTTTCTGTGCAAGTGCCGGACATTCGCTTGCTATGTGGTTTATGGTTTCATTTTTCGTATTGCATTTCCTACATATAGGAGAGATGTTATTTCCGTCTATCGTTTTTTGAACATATCTGGTTCTTAGGTCCTGATCTTGTGTCGCTGTTATCATTCCTTCAGTTTCCTTCTATAGCTCTCCCCTCTGTAGCCATTGCCATGTGTCATCGCTGGCTAGTTTCTTTGTCTGTCTCATGTATTGTCCGTGCATTGGTTTGTTGTGCCAGTCCTCTGTTCTGTCTGTCATTCTCCTGTCTCAGTATATTTCTGGGTCTTCGTCTACTTTTATTAGTCCTTCTTCCCATGCACTCTTTAGCCACTCGTCTTCACTGGTTTCAGATATTGCCCCAGTGCTCTGTTCTCGATGTTGACGCAGTCCTCTATACTTAGTAGTCCTCTCCCTCCTTCCTTTCGTGTTATGTATAGTCTGTCCGTATTTGCTCTTGGGTGAAGTGCTTTGTGTATTGTCATATGTTTCCTGGTTTTCTGATCTATGCTGCGGAGTTCTGCCTTTGTCCATTCCACTATTCCTGCGCTGTATCTGATTACTGGCACTGCCCATGTGTTTATGGCTTTTATCATATTTCCGGCGTTGAGTTTTGACTTGAGTATCGCCTTGAGTCTCTGCATATGTTCTTTCCTGATCGTGTCCTTCATCTCTTGGTGTTTTATATCCCCTCCTTCCATTATTCTCAGGTATTTGTATCCTGTCTCATCTATGTGTTTGATGTTGCTCCCATCTGATAGCTTTATCCCTTCAGTTCTCGTTACTTTGCCTTTTTGTATGTTGACTAAAGCGCATTTTCTATTCCAAACTCCATCCTGTTGTCCCCAGATACAATCCTTACAGTCTGGATTAGGGTATCTATTTCCTTGATGCTCTTACCATACAGCTTGATGTCGTCCATGAACATCAGATGGTTAATTCTGTTGCCTCTTTTCTTGAGTTGGTACCAGGCATCCATCTTCTGTAGCACTTTTGTCATGGAATCATGGCTACTACGAAGAGCAGTGGGGACAGTGAGTCACCCTGGAAGATCCCTCTCCTGATATTAACCTCTGGCTAGTCTTATTCCAGAGCTTGTAAGTATTGTATTTCCCAGTTGTGCATTGTATTTTTGAGGAAGCTGATGGTGTTTTCCCTCTGCCCCATATATTTTCTGGCATTCTATTAGCCATGTGTGTGGTATCATGTCGAAGGCTTTCTTATAGTCTATCCATCCCATGCTTAGGTTGGTTTTTCCTTTCTCCTACTGTTCTTCATTACCGCATTTTTCTCTCTCAGGAGCTGGTCTTTTGTGCCCCTACACTTCCTTCTGCAGCCTTTCTTTTGTTGATGGGGGGATGGTGTTTGTCTCCTTCTAGGTAATTGTATAGCCCTTTCCACTGATTGATACCCTGTTAGTAACTTCACATTATTGGTAGGCAGTATTTGTAATCCTGTCTCATCTATGTGTTTGATGTTGCTCCATCTGATAGCTTTATCCCTTCAGTTCGCGTTACTTTGCCTTTTTGTATGTTGACTAAGGCGCATTTTTCTATTCCAAACTCCATCCTGTTGTCCCCAGATACAATCCTTACAGTCTGGATTAGGGTATCTATTTCCTTGATGCTCTTACCATACAGCTTGATGTCGTCCATGAACATCAGATGGTTAATTCTGTTGCCCTCTTTTCTTGAGTTGGTACCAGGCATCCATCTTCTGTAGTACTTTTGTCATGGGAATCATGGCTACTACGAAGAGCAGTGGGGACAGTGAGTCACCCTGGAAGATCCCTCTCCTGATATTAACCTCTGCTAGTCTTATTCCAGAGCTTGTAAGTATTGTATTCCAGTTGTGCATTGTATTTTTGAGGAAGCTGATGGTGTTTTCCTCTGCCCCATATATTTTCTAGCATTCTATTAGCCATGTGTGTGGTATCATGTCGAGGCTTTCTTATAGTCTATCCATCCCATGCTTAGGTTGGTTTTCCTTCTCCTACTGTTCTTCATTACCATTTCTCTCTCAGGAGCTGGTCTTTTGTGCCCCTACACTTCCTTCTGCAGCCTTTCTGTTGATGGGGGATGGTGTTTGTCTCCTCTAGGTAATTGTATAGCCTTTCACTGATGATACCTGTTAGTAACTTCCACATTATTGGTAGGCAGGTGATAGGCCTGTAGTTACTGGCTATATTTCCCTTACTCTTGTCTTTTTGTACTAAGGATGTTCTTCCTGTGGTCATCCATTTGGGTGCATGGTGATTTGAGATACAATGCTGTAGTTGTTCTGCTATTCGTGGGTGTAAGGTCCTTGAAAGTTTTTTGAGCCAGTATCCATGGACTTCATCGGGACCTGGGGCTTTCCAGTTTGGCATTTTCTTTAGTTGGTGTCTGACTGTGTCTGTCGTGATCTCTGTGAATCTTTGTTTTATTCTCCCTGTTTCTTCTTCCTTGACTTCCTGGAGCCATGTTGCATGTTTGTTGTGTGATACCGGATTGCTCCATATGTTTTCCCAGAGTCTCTTACTTGGTTCGGCTTCAGGAATTATTATTATTATTATTATTATTATTATTATTATTATTATTATTATTATTATTTTATTATTACAAACTTGTAAAGGTTCCAAAGAACAGGATTCATATATCGAAAAAATCAGACATGCAAACTACAAACAGTATAATGAAATCTCTATAAGTACTACATATGTGTTTGTGATAAAATATGCTACTGGAACATGTTTAGCCTTCAAGTGCGTGTCTGACAAGATTATATCATGGATACATGATATTTTCATGTAGTGAGAGAAAATAGACAAAAGTAGGAATTCCAGGTGAAATTATACTTATTAACAAAAAAAGATAGTGAATGGTCTGTAGATAGCCCAATTATGATGGTAAATGGGAACCATAAGATTTGAGCAGACAATATCGCATTCACGGTAGAAGGTTGAAAGTATTCACAGGCAAATGTAATGGGTAATGGTTTGATAAAAGGATATGGGAACCTCAAAATAGGTGATGAAGGGAAAGTAGCAGCGCTTCAAAGAGAAGAAGAAGAATGTCTACAGAAACAAAGTTTGGAATCATTTCAGTGATTTCTTGAGGGGCTTTGAACCAACTAACGTTTCTGTATGAGTGTGTAGGCGAAGAACAAATGAAGGAAATAGAGGAAGTGGCTGCT
>NC_087203.1:89956368-89958868 GCF_015104395.2 Macrobrachium nipponense | reverse complement strand
ATACGTCATTTAAATCTATCCCTCAGGAGAGGTGGAACATAGATACTTAATATTACTACTATGGGTCTCTAAATATGGACAATTAAGATTTACAAAAGGAAAAACTCTGATGGGCTTTAATTCCAATCCAGGAAAAATCATACGGTCGGTTTTTTCAGTTCAAAATATTTCCAAGCTTCATACTTCTAATTTATTTATAAATAATGTTAACAATGAGGCTCCCCAGGGTATTAGAGAGAGAGAGAGAGAGAGAGAGAGAGAGAGAGAGAGAGAGAGAGAGAGCTAAAGCTGTAATTAAGATTGTTATTTTTACCACGAATTTCTTCTTTAATACTTTTTCCATTAGAACTATTATTGATTGTTATAACAGTATTATTAATCTTTCAATTATTTTTGTTTTGAATACTATACAAAGTAAATTGTCATATGAAATAACTCGATGTCTTATAATAGCATTGATTATGGTAGAGCATTTCTCTCTCTCTCTCTCTCTCTCTCTCTCTCTCGTGAACTGCATCCCAGAATCAACCGTACCACGAGTAACCCGACAAAGACTTTAATTTAATTTGCATGACCCTTTTATCTCTGAGGATGATGAATAGCTCTGTCTTTCTCTGCTTGATTACATTATCCTAAGTCAATTGGGGCCAAAATAATAGAAAAGTTTCCCTTCGCTGAGGATGAAATGCTTTTATCAAAGGATCCCCTCCAGCGGTAAGACTCGGAGTCATATTAGAATTCATGTATTGATAACATCTAAACAAATTTTTAAAAATTCAACCAAATTGATTCATCTTATAATGGTCGCGATGGAGAGGAATAATTAGAGATAATTTTTTTAGACATACATCGGGGATTGAAAAATCAAAAGAAAAATAGATATGTGGAAATAAATGATCGCAGGTAAGTGAGAATGCGCCAAAAGATTATCATGGATTTTCAATAAACTGACATATTATTCGTAACCAAAGTAAATAGGTGGAATCGTTAAACGTAAATGAAATACGTTAATCATATACTATATGTTTTATTTTATGTAAACTGCCTTCATTTTCGAAGCCACACGACAAGTCCTCAAAAGGTGAAGGTCAGCGCTTGCCAGATAAACACGATTTCTGTGAACGACCAAACTTCAGCCAACAACCAATGCTGTGATGGTTCCGACAAGTTGCAATCTGTTCCATGATATTAATTTCAAGACAAATCCTTCGGGCCAGCCATACAGAGGTTCTAATGAATATCGAGTTTATTGTTCTGGATTCAAGGTAATGATATTGACGCCAGCTGCAACATCGCAATACCATTGGGCACCAAGGTAGACGAGGAAGAAAGAGAAAAAGATGATTAGTATCAAGACCTGAAAATAAAAATGAGAAGGATATGGGATATGCCAGTGGAAAATGTACCTATAGTCATAGGAACACTAGGCACGATCCCAAGACCCCTAAAAAGGAACTTGGAAAAACTAGATGCTCTAGTAGCTCCAGCACTCATTGCCAGAGAGTGTGCTCCTTAGGAGGAACCCCACACTATAAGTACCACCCAGTCGAATTGGAGGACTGTGATAGACCAGAAAAAATTATAATAATACAGTTAAGAACTATCTCTTGGTCATATATATATATATATATATATATATATATATATATATATATATATATATATATATATATATACATATACATATATATATACCATATACATATATATATATATATATATATATATATAATATATGTCTATATATACATATACATATACATATATATATATATATATATATATATATATATATATATAATATGTATATAATATAAATATATATATACCTACATACGATGATATATACATATATATATATATATATATATATATATATATATATATATATATAGATATAGATAGCCGAGTACTTTCGGTCTTGTTCCGACCCTTTACTAAGGCAAACTGATTTTACAAAGGAAAACATAGTCAAAAGAAGGCTTAATATCCAAACTGACACTACAAGATTAACAATAAGGTCGATTTCACTCTACAGAAAACGAGGAAACGCCTGTCGGTAGCCACTCCTTGGAGGATACACACGCAGTAAACAGGTTATTCTTCCAGAAAACAGTACAATTTGAAAAACAAGGAATCATATATAACTTAATATCATGAAATTTACACAAATTTTCCCCAAAAAACCCCTCATTATTAATGAATAGACGAAAGAAAATATAAATATATATATATATATAGTATATATATATATATATATCGAGCAAGAAAAAGAGGGAGAGAGAATATCGAACCAGAGAGAGAGAGAGAGTCGAGAGAGAGAGATAGAGAGAGAGAGAAAGTAATAACTATATACATGTGGACTAATTTATTAGTAGTTCATTTATTTTAAGGTCCACGTTTCTGTAGAGTGAAAATCGACCTTATTGCTAATCTTGTAGTGTCAGTTTGGATATTAAGCCTTCTTTTGACTATGTTTTCCTCTGTAAAATCAGTTTGC
>NC_087203.1:89941368-89948868 GCF_015104395.2 Macrobrachium nipponense | reverse complement strand
AGGAAACACACAGGAATTTTACGATAACGAAAATGTATTAAATTTTCTGTGTAATGATGATGACTGCAGCTTGTTTGCCAGAACCTGTTTATAACGTCGTAATTCCCATGGTTATTTACTATGGAAGTGAAATTGTTAATAACAAATGTATATCTTATTTCTGCCAATTTACGTCATACAAGCTTCCATTTCCTTTGTTGAATACACTTACCTATATCATTCACTATAATACCTCTCGTTTTGTCTTTCCTTTTCATCTTATTCAGCTCCGCTTATGGTACCTATTCCAACATACAATGAAATAGATACAAGTTATAAGGAAATCATATTGATAATGATATGCATTTCGCTCTAGTTATTAATGAGGTAGCATGTCTCAGATAGTTAAATACTTAATCCATAACAGTACTAAACATGAATTTCATCATGACTATATATTTCGAATAACGAAAAATGAAGAAAAAGGAAACAAAATACAAAATTTACCACAAAAAACCATAAGAAATGAAGATGAATAATATGTTATTTTTTGGTACTTTTTTTTAACTACATATTAATTTCGCCTCCTTAAAAATCTCGAATCAAGGTTTATAACTAAGAAAAGCGTGATCCGACATCCAGCTTACTCGGGGATTGTGCTATAACCTACAGTCAAATAGTGCTTTGTTTCTCCAACGAAAATTAAAATAAATACTCTCGATTTTATCAAAAATAATTGTTCTGTATTGTTTAACAAGCACATTATTTATTTCTTACATTTTCCTTCTAATAAGTAAATCATAAATATCCTTTCCTAAAATTCCTGTATCTTTAACTCAGCGCAAAACACCTTTTTCAGGTCTTTCCTAACCGTCCCCCTCACCTCCCAACCCCAAGAACAACAACAGCAACAACAATAACAACAAAGTAGTTTGTAAGGCTTACTCACGGAGTCAGCGAAAACGTCAATATAAACATTATAGGTTTGGGCCAGAACGCTTTTTACTAAAGAATAACTTTACTCATTCAACATGGCCATTACTATCTCTAACCACATGTTGACTGAACGTACACTTGTATCAATAAGGAATAATGATACACTTGAAATATTAGATTAAATGGATTTTTCTCCTGAAAAAAACAATAAAAACGAGAAAATTTTATGTCTTGGCTGGAAATACTAAGACAGTTCGGGAAACATTTCCACCCACTGCTGTTCATACCCTTATCCCACCGTCATCTACAGAAACCACCAAATGTCCGAGATTATATCGAAAATCACTGTTTACGTATCCTTGTGGAATAGAATGGAATATAAAGTTTAGGCTAAAGGCCAGTTCCTCGCTGGACGAGTGGTTTTCGCGCTCGGCTGCCAATCCGGTGGTCCGAAGTTTGATTCCCGGCTCTGCCAACGCGGATTCATAGGAATTTATTTCTGGTGATAGAAATTCATTTCTCGATATAGTGTGATTCGGATCCCACAGTAAAGTGTAGGTCCCGTTGCTAGGTGACCAATTGGTTCCTAGCCACGTAAAAATATCTAATCCCTCGGGCCAGCCCTAGGAGAGCTGTTAATTAGCTCAGTGGTCTGGTAAAACTAAGACAAACTTAACTTTAACTTAGGCTAAAGGTCACGTACTGGGACCGTTTTGAGGTCATTCAGCACTGAAAGGCAAATATAGAGTAGGTAGGTTTGAAAGGAAAGGAAGGATAGCGAGTAGGGAAGTAATATAATGTGAATAGAGGTACAGTAAAAAAAAAGATTGAAAGGTGTTGCAGCTATGGGCCGAAGGGAGGCTGCAAAGAACCTTTAGTAATGCCTACGGTGCATCGCATGAGGTGCACTGACGGCACTAACCACCTACGGGGACGTAGCCTTGTAAAAACATTAGAAAAATGTCCAAAACGCATTTCCATTAGTAATTTTAGTGTACTTGCTAACAATCCATAATATTTCCTCTAATTAAATCGAACATTTCGGCAGACTTGTCAACGAATATAATTAAAGTAACAATATACGCGTCGACATTGGATGATATACTTGATGAAACTGATACGTAATTTATTCAGCAAAAAACCATCATCATTGTGGTGATGAGAATACCGGGATATTTCGAAATGAAGACACCCACTCTCTATTCTCTCTTTTTCCTGTCTTGTTTTCTGGGCCAATGTTTGATAAGGGCAACGGATACCCAGTGACGTTTATTCCATCTGTCGACCTAATTAATTCGAATAACTGGGACGGCGCTTTTTGTTTCAACGTCATTAAGAGCTGAATGAGATGTTAAAAACCTTTTCCAACCCAGAAACCTTATGCTGTGTTAATTGTGCTAACAAAGCCTGTAAACTCAACTCTCTCTCTCTCTCTCTCTCTCTCTCTCTCTCTCATTCATCAAGCTGAATGAGATGTTGCAGACCTTTTCAACCTAGAAACCTTATGCTGTATTAAATATGCTAACAAAACCTGTAAACCAAACTCTCTCTCTCTCTCTCTCTCTCTCTCTCTCTCTCTCTCTCTCTCTCATATATAATGTCGTTTTGTCCAAAGATGTTCCCCAGCGTGAAATGACTAAAACGTACACTTATAATTATATTTCCCTGAAGATCTTCTGGTATATACGATTAAATTTTGCGTGAATACTGGATTTAGAATTTAAAGAGTCATTCCGAAATATTCTGACACACTGCGATTCATGACATTAAAATGTTAGTGGCTACCATGCAGTATGATTGGTAAATCTACGAATGTCACAGTTTATTTGTTTAAGCATAATTAGGCTCCTGAAATTTCAGGCGAAAACCAACGAAATCCATCCCATTCATTATGGACCGCCCCCCCCCCCCCCAAAAAAAAAAAAAAAAAAATCCTTTTTGAAAACATGATTAATTAACCTCAGTCGCTGTACAGATTCACTCTTACCAAACTCGTTCCGGTACAGTAAGGTAAAACGCCGCTCCTGTGTCCAATACTCCAGTGTATTGAGCACCTCTCTCTCTCTCTCTCTCTCTCTCTCTCAAAATTAATACAAACTAATGAAGTTCCAACAGCTGTTTCAAATACACTCCAAATTCTCTCAGGCAGCCACAGTACGATAAAACTTTACTCTCTCTCTCTCTCTCTCTCTCTCTCTCTCTCTCTCTCTCTCTCTAATTCCGACCGCTATTTCTAATACGCTCCAAATTCTCTCACGCAACCACAGTATCTTATAATAGCAAGTGCAAAATGATAAACAAACAAAACGAAAATAATTTACCTTCTCCTGTGCACGAAGGAATTTCCATCCTGGGAAATGTCCCTGAAAACATCCTTTCCCACTCCTTCCATTCCCCTCCCACCCACCCACCGCCCACCCACTTCTCACTGCTTTCTTCCCCACCTCTCTCATACCCACAATTTTGCTTCCTGAGGAGCAGAGATTAAAGATGGCAAAGAAGAAATTCCTAACGCAAATTGCCCCGGAAGTCCACGAGGAGGTTGAAACGGACTGCTCTGCATTTTCTCCAAATTTAGTACCAGAATCAAAAGTTAATCTAAGATAGTTTTGTTATTCCCAATTAAATAACTTTGGATGACTGGTTCCAACCCGCTATTATTTTCACACGCTTGATTATTTATGCGCAATTCTTGGACGTAGGATACACACAAAATTTACCATATGGTCAGTTATGAGTCAGTGCATATGATATTGCAGGATAGCCTCTTAAAATAATCATTGGAAATAGAATTTCATTATTTAAATATGATCTTAAAAGTTTTTTTTTTTTTTTTTTTTTAAGACATACTCTTAGTATTAGCCCATATATAAAAGGTTCTAAAATACTATATAATTACCTTAAAAGTGCGCAATGCTCTCGACGATTAGCACACACATATAAAGATAATGTGGGGAAAACATACTCCTCTTTTATAACAAAAACTACTTGTCAATATGTCAGTCTTGAAATAAAATATTCAGACAGAACCCAAGAATTCTGAAGTGGTTTTTCATAAAGTGTTTTTAAATCTAACTCGACATGATAACGGGAATGATTTTTCAAAATAACATTTTGCAACAGAAAATAATGAAATAAAATGACAGCATGACACCATACATTTATATTCGATGAACTTGTTAGGCGTTTCGGGAGCAGTTTGAGAAAATATTGGATCGATTAAAACCCTCCAGAAAAAGGACATCAGACGATGAAAACATCCCATGAAGCGATCGTGCAAGAGAGAAAACACAGGCCATTCATAAACAAACACCTCTGTTTTCTTCTCTTGATTATACGTGTCAGATTTCCTTTGTCTTATAATCACAGGTTCGTTCAGGCTGTAGTTTGTGTTTCTTACGACCTTTAATCTGATTTCACATAACATCCTTTATCGCCGTTTCTCTCTGTCATATTCATCCTTTTGTTTTGCAACGTGTCTCTCATTGTCATCAATCATTCCTCCTCCGCCCTGACATTTATCTCTTTCTGTTCATTAATTTCCAAATATTTCCTTAAGACCTTCAGGTTGTTTGGCATTTGATTGCATATCCTCACGCGACACATAAAGATCTCTCGCTTTATCTGTCTTTGTGTGAAATAATTATCGAGCAGTTATTATTTCATCCTCGTTTTGAATAACCGCTCTTATTACTTTATTCTCGTTTTGAATAGCTGCTTTTATTACTTTATTCATGTTTTGAATAACAACTTTTATTACTTAATTTTCATTTTGAATAGCTGCTTTTATTACTTTATTCTCGTTTTGAATAACTGCTTTTATTTATTCTCGTTTTGAATAACTATTTTTATTACTTTATTCACATTTTGAATAGCTGCTTTTATTACTTTATTCTCGTTTTGAATGACTGCTTTAATGCCTTTTTGCTTTTATTACTTTATTCTCATTTTGAATGACTGTTTTTATTGGTTTTTTTGCTTTTATTACTTTATTCTCCTTTTGAATAACTGGTTCAACTGTTGTCTTTACACATAACTCTTTTTAATTGAGAAAGAGAGAAAATAAGAACTATAAAATGGATCGAGAGGGACACGCAGTTGAACACCCGACCGCCCCTTTCTCTCTCTCTCTCTCTCTCTCTCTCTCTCTCTCTCTCTCTCTCCAGAATACTAGAAAAAATAGGAAGCATTCAGTCTCCTCTTTAGTTCATATAACCGAAACGAGATGGGCCAGAGACCGAGCGTTAATAACACCACATAGAGCAAGTAGAACTGAATAGATATGTGACCAAATCTCTCTCTCTCTCTCTCTCTGGTATGTGTACATACTGGTCAGATGTTATATGTCTTCTTCGTTGATATTCAATTTTATATTACCAACCAATTAGCATAATGTTAAATATTGAATACAAAAACAAATACTAAAGGTAGAATAACTGAGATGACCACATGACAGGAAATTATCGCTGATCTTTTTTTACCGATTCCGGTAAGTCTTATTTTCATATAAAAGTTGTATATGTAATATCAATGTCCTTTTTAATTACAATTTAAAATTAAGCAGTTGCACAATCTACAATTTTTTCATGATACACTACACAAACATGACAAGATGAATTCAACACAAAGTAGCATTTAAACTCTCGCGTATAAAAGCACAAAGATATACGATTGGCTTAAGAAAGAAAAATAAACCTGCAAACATAAGACAGCCGTTGCATATTTAAATGTCATGATTCCCGTCGCACTCCTTTTTTTTATTCCCCATAAAACCAGAAAAAAAAAAGACATGACATACTAAGGGGAATAAATCTACATTATCATTATCCTCATGCATTTAGAGCGTAGTTACCTTACTTTCTTGTATACTTAATAAGCATGTCAAACATGGCCATTTTGAAATTCTATTCAACCCCAGCATTTGAAATCTGATTCCGGGAATCATGCACCCAAATGAAGCCTTATGAGGGGTAAATGCTGATGGGTTTTGAATAACGAAGTTAATTAGTTTGCGACTTTTGCGAAAGATAAAGAAGCCAAACGAATGCTGAACCTCTGATATTTTGTGCTGGTCAACGACGGGGGGGGGGGGTGGGGGGGGGGGGGGGGGGGGGGGGGGGGGGGGGGGGGGGGGGGGGGGGGGGGGGGGGGGGGGGGGGGGGGGGGGGGGGGGGTGGGGGGGGGGGGGGGGATGGGGGGGGGGGGGGGGGGGGGGGGGGGGGGGGGGGGGGGGGGGGGGGGTTCGAGAGAGAGAGAGAGAAAGCGCATATAACACGACATAATGTTTTTAATGAAATCATACTTTTTGTTATCTGAATAATCCATTTCTTGTATAGTTGAAGTTAATTTGACATTACATCTTTATAAAACTTACAAGCAACAGATCAAACAACTGAAAGAATCTCTCAGTCGTATTATAAAAAAATAAGGAAGATATTTTAGCATATGTTCAAAATTTACATACAATGACATTTTGTCAGTCGAAAATTCCCGATGCCTTAGAACCTCTGATTCTCTTAAAAGCAGGTGATCTGATCCTTCTGAGATATTTATCTCATCTAAAAACATGAAGGAATAAGTGCATATTTGTTTTTCTTTAAGGTATCACAGCGGCTGTGTAATTATAAACCTTTATTACTATTTCCTGGGTGAGGTATCCGCGGTGGTGGAATATTTGTAGGGTCAAGCGAAATCTTATTTCGTTTTTTTTTGTTTTTTTTGATTTTTTTTTTTTTTTTTTTCTTTTTTTTTAATCACTTACTCCTACGACAGCTACCTTCCAATATATCTGAATTACGTTTTTTTCATCCTTAATTATTTGCCCCCCCCCCCCCCACCCCCCCCACCCCCCCCCCCCCCCCCCACACAACCCCGGCCCCAAACTACCACTACCACCTCCTGTAATGTGACCTTTTACGTTTGCGAAACAGAGTTTGGGACAATAGTGAAGTCTTCCGCAGATAAGCTTACACGTCACTTAGCCAATCGTAAACAAATATAAAATAAATTATCAATATGGTGTTGGTCTGGTTGACATTTATGAAATGTAGTGGAGAAATTAAGCTTATTTTAGATTTTCCTCATTTATATTTTCATGCTTCTCAAAACCCACTTTTGGGCGAATTCTGTGATGAACTATCAATTTGTAAATAGAAGCCAGTCCCTCCGCTTTTTTCGTGTAAGCAGGACGTCTGTTGTATGTTAAATTCAACATGTGTCACAATTGAGACTTTATAATAATTATTAATGTAATAAAGACTGCACTAACGGAAAGAGTAAATGCTATTGGATGGGTATGCAAGAGTTATCGTATACCTTTTAATTGCATAGATAGATGAATTTCATGACGATTTTAAAAAAAGGGCCAATGGTTGTTTGCTGCTTTAATGATTGAAGAAAATCATGCAAAATCCGTCGTTTCGGGTAAAACTTTCATCTCATATTTCATAATCACTAAAACTATGGGCCGTAGGTATGCATCTATTAACCTACGACAGAAGGTGATTTTAGTAACGAAATTGAACACGTCCTCATACCATAAACCTAAGTAATAAACGGCGTTTGGTTATTTGATTAATTAGTCAC
>NC_087203.1:89933412-89940868 GCF_015104395.2 Macrobrachium nipponense | reverse complement strand
GACATCAGCAAGACGTCCCACCAGCCGTGAAGAGAGGTTGCTGCCATGTTGCCCGGGTCCAGGGTGATTACAAGTAATTTCCATGATGGGTGATCGAGAGAATTCTACAGCGTGTTTTTTTGGGGATCTACAAGAAGCCGTGAGAGTCTTCTACGATGAGGGAGGCATTCCGTCTTCCTACAGTTAGCTACAGCCTACTATAGCCTGTTGCTGTCTGTTCAGCTACTTGCAGACAAGCGAAGAGGGATATTCAAGAATCCTAATGCAGAAAATATGAGAGAAAATGCGTCTTGTGTTATGGGAGATAAAGCGTGATAAGACTTTATTTTATAATGCCAGAGGACGTGCAGTTTTACTTATTTTATTTTAAGCACGGCCAGTGTTTTGTATTATATAAGCAATTTTGCTAGGGCGGGGGCTAGCATATAGGTGGCCGAGCAATCTGTAAGGCCTAGGGGGTTTGATTAATAATATGCGTTTCTCTGTGACCTATGGAATGTGGAGAACAGTGCAGGAGTGACGACCTGAGAGTAGCTGATCAATGAGATTCTAGGGGGTGGCGTGAGATAAAAATGCTTCTTAGTTCGTCGAGTCAATGTACGACAGTTTATGAACTCTTCTCAAAGTACCTTTGGGAAACTGGTTGTAGCCAGTAATATGAGGCTGTTGTCGAACGTGTGCATTCGTATGTGCGTGTGCGCCTCTTCTATTCATAATGTATCACTAGCCAAGTCTATGGGAAGACTTGCACAGAGATTCGTGTGGGGGGAAGGCAAAGCCACGATGGCGGGTGCCAAAGTGTTTTTTTAAACAGTGAGTGATATTCCGGTTGGGAATGGGTAAGTGTTACCTTTACTTTAGCCAAAGGGATGGTTGTTTTTGATATCTTGTAAGATGTTCCATTTTATTAACTTTGTCTTTAAACTTGTGTGTGTACGTTTACCGGGATGTGTCTGTATTCTTTGAAAACCAGACGGATCTGGAAATGCCGGGGACAGAGTTCCCAGTGGGGTGTGGACTTGACAATGTACTGTTTTTTGAGTTAGTCTGTAAGACTGGATTACTTGGTTAATTGATTTATTTATTCTTGTAAAATAAACGTTAGTGTTATGATGCAACTCTCTCATTTTCATTACCTGTTAGAATGGAGAGAAAGAGGTGGAGAGAGAGAGAGAGAGAGAGAGGGATTGCTGGATTCCTTGGAGAGAGAGAGAGAGAGATAGGTTGTGTGTGTAATGGAGTAATGGGGTCTGCCTTCCGTTTCGTGTCACGCTTACCTTATGAATACTGGGGGTCCTTCCCCCATGTTATATATATATATAGATAGATATAGATATAGATATAGTGATATATATATATATATATATATAATATATATATATATATATATATATATATATATATATATATATGTACTTAAAAAAATCACAGTAGATTGCTTTCTCAATTCAAAAAGCAAACGTAATTTTCTACCGACCCCCTAAAGACAAGACCAGAGACACACCCAACAATAAAATAAAAATTAACCCACCTGGAGACGATTAAGAGAGTAACTCACACCCTTGGGAAATCCAACCCTTTTGCATTTACCTATCCAAATACCTTAGCCAAATCCCTGATTAACGTCCAACAAAAGACATCGCCCAAAGACTCTGGGGTATATGAGATCCCATGCCAGGACTGTGACCAATCTTACATCTGGATGTTTACAGGTAAATCACTTCCCCAGAGATTAATACAACACAAACGGTCAGTTAGGTATGGACAACAGAACTCGGCTATTTTCAACCATATAAATGAACATAACCATAGAATAAACTGGAATATGTCCACATGTAATTTATAGCAGCAACTGCCGGTACAAGAGTCAAATGATGGAATCGGCCCTTAATAAAAGAGAAGCAGGTAATGAACATCTCAAAAGGGAATTGGACATCGGACATCGTCGACGCAGTGTTCATTCAACCAACGCTTAAGAAGATTAAAGGAAGATTATCAGCTGGGGGTGACCTAAATTGGCTTACTTGTGGACGAATCTCTTGGTATAAATACCACCTTTTCTGTAAACTTTTCTCATTCATATACCTGAAGAGAGAGACAGCAGTCCCTGAAATATAGTACTTTTCTCTCTACATTTTGGGTGTTTTTATGGGCTCCTTTTATTAGATGGAATTCTGTTGTTACAGAACACTTTTACCAGTCATATATATATATAATATATATATATATTATATATATATATATATATATATATATCATATATATATATATATATATATATATATATATATATATATTATATATATATATATATATATATATATATAATTTTTTGTATATATACATATATATAAATATATATAATATACATACATATATACTATAAATGTGTGCTATCGAAAATTAAGGATTTTCTTGGAATTGTAGGAACTACTTGGACAATTCCTAATGGAATTGTGTGCCGAGACTCCTACACCACGCACTGGGGGCCAGGTGGTCTCCCATCCACCTAATGCAATAGAATACTAAAGAGCTATGCTGCTCGTTTCCAGACCTCACTAGGAATACATTACTCGACCCATGGTTTACTTAACAACAGCCTCCTGGAAAGGATGAGTGTAGTTTCTGGAAAATAAATCCTCTCTCTCTCTCTCTCTCTCTCTCGTCTCTCTCTCCTCTCTCTCTCTGCATGAGTTTGCGGTGCGCGTGATACACCCAAAGATAGATGACTATCAAAAGCTTGTTACTTGGGTATGAATGTTTTGAGGATAACCAAAACGACAATTTTGCAGTTCCACCTACCCGTAGTGGGGTAGTGCCGTCAGTGCACCTTATTCAGTGCAGTGTGAGGCATTACTTAAGATTCTTTGCAGCGTCCCCTCGGCTCCTAGCTGCAAATACTTTCATTCCTTTTACTGTATCTCCGTTGATATTCTCTTTCTTCCATCTTACTGTCCACCCTCTCCTAACAATTGTTTCAAGGTGCAACTGCTTTGAGGTTTTGTCCTCCTGCTACAACTTTTCAAACCTTTTACTGTCAATTTCCGTTTCAGCGCTGAATGACCGTAGTTGCCCCAGTGCTTGGCATAATGCCAAAAATCTATATAAATCAAATCAAATCAAATTCAGTTTTCTACCTTAAAGTAAATCCGTTTCTCACACCCCAGGTCAACAGGGAGGTTCGTTTTTCATCCTCCACATGATCAATGTGTTCCACTGAACACAACTCCAATCGCCCTGGAAACAGTCTCAGAAAAGATGTATGCTCGGTTTGTTTAATTTGATATCTTTTTGAGTAACATTATTAACTCCTCTAGTTTAATTTTCATTTTCTTTTACAAGCGTGAAAAGAGCACTATCCTATCCTCATCGCTAAAACTTATGCAGAAATCTAACGACAAAGATACCTAAATATTTATAACCATCTAGTCAAAATGGTCATTCCAGACATCCAAACACCTTCACTTAAGGTGCAATGAATTTGAATGGGGATAAAGACTAATGCGAGGCCCTTAGTCTAGGCCTAATCCAAGGTGAGAGTTTGGTGTGGAATTCACGGAGTCCTTGATCGAATTAGGGCAGATCTTTCAATATACTGTACGTCATACCCTTCAGACGGGGGTCATTTCTTTTCGCATCGGCATCAGTCATTATCCAAGAGCGTTGATGAGAGTAACAACTGAACGGAAGTTTGACTTTTTTTGATTTGGTGTGTACAGCTGATTAAAGGGAAAAACATATGTGGCTTTGCTTGAAATATTAGTTTCCATTTCACTCTCATTTTTTTTATTGTAGACTCTTGATGAAATACTACAATTAAGTGGAAAACCCTGATAGATAAAATTGATGTGTCGACCTCTAGGTCAGTAAAATGAAGTTGGGCTCAGGAAAGGCGTTGTATTAATTATTGATAGTGATAGAAAAAAAAGTATAGCTAATAGAAAGTAGACGGGAATATTTTGTTTGCAGTTAAAATTGGTATTTGAATATAAAATGAATAAGACTCATTCAATCAGAATGCATGTCATTGATAGTGAGTTGCTCACAGAAAAAGTGCAATAGACATAACTTTTGTTAATAGATGTCACACAGACTTTTATTTTGGGCATCACACAGACTTTTACTTCCCAAAACAGGAATTGTAGGCTGTTACTGCATGGGCTAAGATTTTTTTTCAATCTGAACCAAGTAGAGACTTGGATTTTTCGTTTCCGATATCTCTGTGGTCTTGAGACCTTGGGTTTCTGTTGAGGCAAATAAGCGAGCTGAATTTTGAAATAATAAATAATATATTTTAGAATGTTTTTAATGCTGAGATGGCAAATGTATTATATATTTGAACTTTTATCTACACTTAGAGATTGAACGAATAAGTTTATTGACGTCCAATCGGAAAGTTATCTGTATTACATGAATTTATAATTATTATTAGAAGGAATAACTTTCCTTTGCATTATGTACTACGGGTAACAATTGTTTTTTCGACTCTTTAAACCAACCAATATCGAGGTTTTATTTTAAGATCGGCTCTTTAATCATATCCAAAGAGCTCATTTATTGTAAATATATATATATATATATATATATATATATATATATATATATATATATATATATATATATATATATATAAAGGTATAAGCCACGAAAGAAGAAAGATATACAAACGGAGTTTCGGCAACGATCCTATCGACTCAACGTCCTTAACTTAGAGATCTTGCAGAAAAGCACCATTGTTTATCTTTCCTTCGTAACTTATACATTTATGTGTGTGTGTGTATTTGAGTGTATGTATATATATATATATATATATATATATATATATATATATATATATATATACTATATATATGTATATATATTAAATGCCCTTACATAATTGGGCTTTACATCTTGTATCTCGCTTGCAGTTGAAATACATTAACGCTTTTCTGAAGGCTATCATTCAGCTTATTGGAGCAACTTAACCCAATGACCGATGACTTTACTTTTACTTTTGTACATTGAAGAAACTAGCAAGAAGCTAAATCCGGGAAGAAAAAGTGGACGAGACAATTTCCAAGATAAAATGGCCGTTTCTGAAGTGGAGCCCGTTAAGCGAGTCCTTTAGCGATTTCGGGTTTATTCAAAAGAGATGTCTTTCGGTGAGCGTCCTGAGGAAAATAATGATCCGTGTAGGCCTAATGACGTTCTCTCGCTCGGAAACATCTCGTTATCGGAGACGTTTACGGAGATTTTTCAATTCTGTTTTCCACACTTCCATTGACTTGATACCATTTTGTTGAAAATGAGATGGTGTGTGTATAACGTTGGTTGGTTTGCTTCATTTTTGTTGTTGTGTCGCATATATTTTACAGAGGAAACCGATACCGCGCTTGGTCAGTCGGAAATGTCAGTGGGAGAATATAAGTGAAATTTTTGTACTGTTTCGATATTGCTTGTGATATTTACGACTAATCTTGGTAATCGGACGGGAGGTAGATAGCGTAATAAGCATGAATCTTTTGCGTAAGAAGCATGAATACTTTGTGGCTGCACATATACTTTTATATAATTTATTAAATTAAAATTGTTCATAACATGTTCCCAAAACACAGCAGCATAAGTGTGGACATCCAACAAATGAATACTTTTATGCCAGCAGCTTCTTAAATAAAATTAAATCACAATTGCATTACAGATATTGATGAAAATCATTAGTACTCAGAAGCATCATCAAAATCGTTTTCGCGATATTGATAGATTTGTCATTATCGTCATTGGTGGTGTGCCTAATTTTCGAGGATCATGTGAAGCATCTCACTTCCCCAGGAAGAGTGAACTAAAGTACAGTTCCTATTATGACGAATTGGAAGACGTGAAAAAGAATAAAATCGTAGAAATGAATCAGTATACACAAGTCAGAAAAGTTGAAGTACTAAAGCAAAATGAAGATGATTTCCTGAATCTCCTTTGAGGAAGGGAGATTCCCCTCAAGACTAAGCCCAGTAGATTTCTTGTCTCTTTTTGCCCTTTGGAAAGAAAACTTTCCCCTTTTATGTCAGATATCCTCTAATTTGATCATTCAGTTGCGGATGCTTTTATATAATTTATGAGAAAATTGGGCGTAAATTTTGTTTTATACGTAAACAGCGACGGTCGCAAGTAGCATTTTTATTTCAAAGAGATATCAGGTAGCCAAAGGCTTCCAGACACATGAAACTGCAGAGCCTATGTTTATGAGTGTTCTTATTTCGTTGAAATGAAAATAAAATTTGGGCAGATGCCATAGGTTTGGTGCCATAGAGTAACCTACCCTCTCTGTTTGCTTGTGCACTTGTAAAATAAATAAATAAATAAATAAATAGATATACTGTATGCTGAACGAAGTACTGATAGTACACAAATGACGACACCCATCCTAATATGTTGTACAAGATTACGGAAATGTAAATGTAGTAAGTCCCAGAAAATGGTGCCAGTCAATTTTTTTTACATTTGCCCAGAAAAAAGTAAATTGGAACAAGTCGAGGTCCCTCTTTATAAAAAATATAAATAAATAAATAAAAAAAAAGTCTTCCCTTTGTAATGTACATTTGAAAAGATGTTTGTTCGACGGTGCGTTTTCTTTCTCTTGGCATTGTCTTAAAGGATACTGACATACGTCCTGTAGTGCTTTGTGGTGTTCCTTCGAGAGGATCTCCCCGGGGGCTTTAAATGTGGCCTTTGTTTACAGGACAACCCATCACTGGCTCTTATTGTTTCCGTTTCTTCAGCGTTTATTGACCGACCCGGGTTTTTATATTGCCCTTTCATGGTGGGTTCCTTCTGCTACATTGAGTCGCGGATTTGACATTCGCAGACTCTGGAATCAGGAATTGGATCGGGAATTTTCTTTGAAGAGGTCGTGGTCTTGGGCGTAGCTTTGTTTTTTGCTCTTTTTTCATTGGTGTTGTTTGTGTGTCCCTCAGTTGTTGGAAGCAGTATTCTTAGCTTCAGCTGACAATTTTTTGTATTTGTTATCGGTAGAGGAACATTTTTCCTTTTCTCTTGTATATACCTGTAATTAATTTTTGTTTTTTTTACTCACTCGGTGGTTGTATTGACTTACAATGATCATTTCTATATTCTATACAGATTTTGTTTGAGTATAGTAGTTTGTTTATGCAGAGCCAATGACGGTGCACAAAGTAGAAGGGCTAATGTTTTTCTGACTTATGGTTTGTTCACGTGTAAAAGATATCGGTACAAAAACCGGTGGCACGAACGGCAAACTGGTGCTCATATGTAGCCCCGGTCTGACGAATAAAGGAAAACGGTGGAAAAGGAGATTAGGGACGAATCTGGAGGGAAATGAAAGGGGGTAACCCATGGGTAGGTTTTCCTCTCTTCCAATATGGTTTATTATAGTGACTGATCAAAGACACTGCAAAGCTGCGGGTAAAGAACTTTTGTTTTCATAGACAGACATACACCA
>NC_087203.1:89913412-89928412 GCF_015104395.2 Macrobrachium nipponense | reverse complement strand
ATAAGTCTGAATATTTATCCAAATGTTGTTGTTTTTTTTTTTGTTTTTTTTTTTTGTCGTCTGTTTATTTAAAAAAATTATTCATTTCTTTCAAATGCTTGAGCAAGCTTTACAAGTCTTAATATTTAGCCATATATTTTGCTTGTTTTGCTGCCGTCTTTTATCATTTTCGTATATTTGACCAGTAAACCTCCTAATTGCTCGGCTTTTGAATGTTGCCTCTAAATACAATTAGTACACATTGTATTTTATTTTATAGCGACGGCTTTCAAGAACATTAAATTTTTTATCTTTTGTTGTTCAGTTTTCTAAGACGTTTCGTACCTCATAAAAGAATTTCCCAATAATAGGACTTTGTTTTTACAAGGAAATAAACAGAGACACGATGAAAAAAAATCTTATATACAAGGAGAAGATATAAACGAAAGATAAAGAAAAACGACAAATAAAAACACCTTTGATTCTCGATGTCATTGTTGAGTGGGTCATTTGTCCTCGTTGCCTCTCCAGCGTCTTTTTCCAAGACGATTTTCCTCGAGGAGGCAGAAAGTGGGGGCCGGGGGGAGGGGGAGGGGGAGGTGGGGCTCCGCTCCGTTCCGCTCCGCGCCCTCATCAGCCAATCCTGGGAAACACCTGTGGCTGGATGTGAAGATAAAGTCGGGAAATTGAGGGCTCTAGGATTTTGGCGCTGCCAGGAAATGGTATTGCATGACCAGACCTACTTCCTCTTCTTACGCGTTATTCGTTTTCTCTCTATCCATCTTGTATACCTTCCTCGTCTCAGGGGCCACAAGTCCCGCCCTACCCCAACCCAACGCTAAATCCCACTCCAGCTATCGCCCTTTTGCAAGGTTGGCTGGGAGAGTGGATTTACCTATTTTGTTCAGATGTTGGGTTCTTCATTAAGTGGAGGAGTTCGGCCTCCTTACCAATTCCTTTGCCAGATCACTTATATCGATTTAATTCGTTTGGCATTAATACACAACTAAGTATAAGCTATTCCTTTCGTTTTTATATTTATCTGCATTTTAGTTTCTTTAAAAGAAAACTATTGAGATGGCAATTTGTCTGTGCGTCCGTACTTTTTCTGTCCGTCCTCAGATCTTAAAAAAAAACTATAGTCTAGAAGGCTGCAAATTGGTATGCTATCATCTACCCTCTAATCATAAAACATATCAAATTGCAGCTCTCTAGCCTCAATAGCGTTTATTTTATTTAAAGTTCAAGTTAGCCATGATCGTGCGTCTAGCACCACCACAGGTGCCAATAACATAGGCTATACCAGCTGACTGTGGCTGAAATTTCCATGGCCGTGGCTTAGAGTTTCATACAGCATTAAATGCTGTACATAAAACTCGATTGCGCCGAAGAAACTCATCGGGTTTTTACTTGTTATTAAAGGATAACAGTCGGTCAGAATTATCTTGTATCTCCACTGACATTCATTTCAATTGTCATATGTGCGTACTGAAGAAATGAAGTCTAACATATTAGTGAATAAATAATCCCTTTTAGATAAACTGAATTCATTTATTCTATAATTTTCACTCATATTGTGGTAAACAGCTGTTCTGCTCATTCGCATATATTCCATCATCGCAGTTCAGATCAATCCCAAAGGCTCTGTTTTTTTTTTTTTTTTTTTTTTTTTTTTTTTTTTTTTTTTTGTCAGAAAGGAGGTTTTAATAAATTATTGACAAAAAAATAAAAAAAAGTAAAAATGTGCCGACGTTTCTTCAGCGCAATCGAGTTTTCTGTTCAGCGTATAATGTACGAAACTCTCAGCCACGCCCCATGAAACTCTCATTCACGCCCAATAAACTTCCAGCCATGCTCGGTTGTGGTCTTGTTGTTGGGACCTACAGCGGTGCCAGACGAGCGATCGTGGCTATCTTTAACCTTAAATAAAATAAATAAAAAACTACTGATGCTAGAGGGCTGCAATTTGGTATGTTTGATTATTATAGAGTGGATACTCAACTTACCAATAATGCAGCCCTCTAGCCTCAGTAATTTTTTGAATCTGAGGGCAGACAGAAAAAGTCGGACTAACAGATAAACATCCATCTCAATAGTTTTTCTTTTACTGAAAAACTGAAAATGAACAAGTAAAGGGACCTTCTGAGGGGTTGGCACCAATGGTTACCCTTTTCATCCACGGTAAAGCTATAAGGAAAACCGCCTTTTAACTCCAAGGCCTAATAGCAGGTACCTAATCCGTTGTTTAGTTCTACAGTTGACTTTTTCTTTTTTCCTTTTTTTCCTTTTTTCTTACTGGAGTAAGCCAATCCACCCTCCCTCACGCTGGAGTCGAACATGGGACACACACACACACACTTATATATATGCATATATATATATATATATATATATATATATATATATATATAGATATACATATATATACATAAATATATAATATATATATATATATATAGATATATATATATATATATATATATATATATTATATATATATATATTATATATATAGCAGATGAAAGGATATGATGGAATATTCTTCTGATTTCGGTTAAAATATTAATCTATTGTTTGCATTGCGAGTTAAATGACGCATTGCTATGAATGGAAATACGGACTACAGAAGAGTATTTTGATGAATGAATAAAGAATAGGGAATATTGAACAACTTTTCAAAGAAATATGTCAAGCAATCATTTGAAGTCAAAGTTTTCTTTGCATTGCAGGAAGTAAATCTGAACTATTATAAAACATACATACACGCACATTTCTATCTATCTGTCCATCTATCTACATATATATGTACGTATGTACGTGTATATATATAGATATATAATAGATATATATAATATATATCATATTATATAATATATATATATATATATAATATATATAGTATATATATATCATAAATATAACTATATATATATATATAAAATATATATATATATATATATATATATATATATATATATATATATATTATATATATATATATATACACGTACATACGTACATATATATGTAGATAGATGGACAGATAGATAGAAATGTGCGTGTATGTATGTTTTATAATAGTTCAGATTTACTTCCTGCAATGCAAGACAAAACTTTGACTTCAAATGATTGCTTGACATATTTCTTTGAAAAGTTGTTCAATATTCCCTTATTCTTTATTCATTCATCAAAATACTGTTCTGCAGTCCCTGTTTCTTTTCATAGCAATGCGACATTTAACTTGTAATGCAAGCAATAAATTAATATTTTAACCGAAATCAGAAGAATATTCCGTCATCCTTTCATCTGCTATGTCTGTTTTTCAGTAGCTGTTATAGATGACGCCACTCAAACCCAGTACAATATTGGTAAGCTTTCCTGACAGATCTATAAATCACAGATAAAACAAGGCTTGATCCGACCTCCAGCTGAGCCCAGACGCGTGCAAGATTTTCCCGTCACGCATAAGTTGTAAATATTATATTCCTAACTTTTAACGTAAATTAAGATATGCTAAAATCTATGGTCTAATAGAGCCTTGTTTCACCAACGGAAATTAAAATAAATGCGCTATATATTATTCAGATTAACTTGTCTGCACTGTTTAATATGCACATTATTCATTTTTTACATGTTCACTCTAATAATAAATCATAAATATCTTATCCTAAAAGTCCTATTTTAACTCAATGCGAAACACCTTTTTTAGGCTCTATTAGGTTCTCCCATAAACCTTTCCTACCCCCCACAACTAGAACAACAACAAATTATTTTTTAGGCTTACTCCCCGAGTAAGCGAAAAGAATGCCTAGGTCACTAAAGGCTGAGATACTTTGCGTGACGTTTAAACCTACCGTTGCAAAAGCTGTGATGTTGTCTGGTGACATTTACTAGAAGTCGGGTATTAATGACCAAAGGCTGGGTATCCTCTGTCAGAAATACCTTAACAGGTTTTGTTTGCTGTCAAACTTCTTCCTTATGTTTATCCCCGTAGGGAGGTAGTGCCGTCAGTGTACGATCATGCAGTACACTGTAGGCATTACTTAAGGTTCTTTGCAGCGTGCCTTCGACCCCTAGTTGCAACCACTTTCGTTCCTTTTACTGTACCTCCTTTCATATTCTCTTTCTTCATCTTACTTTCCACCCTCTCCTAACACTTGATTCATGGTGCAACTGCTTTGAGGTTTTCCTCCTGTTACACCTTTCAAACCTTTTACTGTCAATTTCCTTTTCAGCGCTGAATAATCTCATAGGCCCCGGTGCTTGGCCTTTGGCCTAACTTCTATATTCAACTCAACTCAACTTATGTTTATTGTTTTTCTGCCGCAAGGTGGCAGCTTCTTTCCCCTAGAGTACATAATTTATTAGAACTTCCGTTTTTAAGTAGCCGCCTTCTGCTCTTCTTTCGTCCCTTTTAATTGTGCAGATTTTGGGAGGCTCCGTTCTACATCCTCATATTCGGAAAGTATTGAAGTGCTTGAAACCGCTTTCCGTCGCTTTAGGCAACATGGCAGGCGAACGGTGATGAAATTATATTTATAGCAATTTAGCGTTCAAAATATCTCCCCTCTGCTTGATTGGTTTCTCTCTTTCCCTTGATGGTTTAATTCCCGTCGGCAATTTTATTCGCAAAATGCATATCGGAAACCATTTCCGAACGTTGTTTCCCACAGAACATTTCGGTAGCGCGCCTGTGATTAAAGGCTACATTTGCAATTATTAGTCTCGTCATATTCCCGTTTGCCACTGGATACACATGGTCCAAGTCATTTAAACATTTCATTTATGATATTTTTTTTTAAAATGAGTCATATTCTTAGTTTAGCTTCTTTTATATTTTAAAAAAATTAATCACATTCTTAGTTTAGCTTCTTTTATGATATTTAAAAAAAATTAGTCACATTCTTAGTTTAACTTCTTTTATGATATTTAAAAAAAATAGTCACATTCTTAGTTTAGCTTCTTTTATGATATTTTTTTAAAAATTGGTCACATTCTTAGTTTAGCATCTTCTGTGAGCTTTTTGTAAAATTGGTCACATTCTTAGTTTAGCTTCTTTTATATCTTAAAAATAATAGTCACATTCTAAGTTTAGCTTCTTTATGATATTTTTAAAAAATTGTTCACATTCTTAGTTTACCTTCTTTATATTTTAAAACCATCAGTCACAGTCTTAGTTTAGCTTCTTTTATGACATTTAGAAAAAATTAGTCACCTTCTAGTTTAGCTTCTTTTATGATTTTTGAAAAAAATTTGTCACATTCCTAGTTTGGCTTCTGAGACTGCAGTTGTTTGATAGTTAATATCCGTTTTGGTTCTGTTATGTCGACTTTTTTCTTAAATCCTCTATTTCTGTTTAATTTGATAAAATGTAATAGTTTTATTATCCATATTAAAAAGTGATCAAAAGAGAATCTGTACGAGGAATGTCGTTACATGAATTGTACTCCAGAGATTGCAATGGATGCAGTAAGTAAAGAATACGATGTTGATCCGTGGGTTAACAATTGTCAGGAATAATGGACCATCCGCCATCATAGATCACCGGAAGATTAATTGATGTCCACGTATGAAATTGCACCTGAGAGAGAGAGAGAGAGAGAGAGAGAGAGAGAGAGAGAGAGAGAGAGAGAGAGAGAGAGATCTAATATTTTACCTCTTACCCAATCTCTTTCTTACCCCACTGATCTACAGGTTAAAAATTGAAAATTTAATGTGATATGTAATGTAATGAAAGCTAATGAGCTTATTCTTGTAGTGTTGATTTAATGTTCACATTAACGCTGTACTAGAATCTCTCTCTCTCTCTCTCTCTCTCTCTCTCTCTCTCTCTCCTCTCTCCTCTATCGGGGATACGATTTTTATTGGGTTATGTAAGTCCATCTGTGCATGACCTGTCTCCTCAGATATTGCAATTCACTTGATTTGGCAGGCGTCAAACACCTGTTCATGTCCTTTGTTTCAATACCGCTCGAGCGCTGTGCTCTTTAATCCTTATTATTTTTATATATATATTGGTAAATGACTGATCAGTAATTAGCCTGTTTTAAAAAGAAACACAACGATGCTTAGTTACAGACAGCTGTCAGTCGTTTTGACATCCGCATGTACTGATAACTGAAGTTAATGTCAATCTTTTTTCTTTTTTTTTTTAAATGACCAGTTGTTCCTGATAAGATTTCTGACGCTAGCATGATTTAGTAATTGATAGTTGTTCCTGTTTTTTTTTTTTTTTTTTTAAGTGAATAAAGATCATCAGTAAATGTAAGTCGCTGTCGCTTGAAAAACGAGTCTTGGTAAACAAGTATTACTGGCTTTACACTGAGGGAGTGGTGTTTAATTGGATGAAGTGACTGGGAAGAGAAAAACAAAAAATAAATAATTATGTCGATGTTATTTGGGATAATATTTCATGTTATGAGAGCAGATTATGATAGAAAATGAGAAGAGTTAGGTTACGCAAGAAAGGGATGTGTTAGTTAAGGTGCCTTTTTAATCACAGCAGCAGAATTTGAGGTCAATTATCTTAATGAGAATCATTTTGGTGTTAAGTATCTGGAGAAAAACTTTTCCAGTTGAATTCGAAGCATGTGATATTATTGATTTTAACCATATTTATTATAAAGGTTTCAGAAAGTCTTTAATTGCTTTTAGTCGAACGTTCAAGGAAAAAAACACATTAACGTTGGTTCATTAATTGTTATAATGGATTATGATTGCTTGTCGGTTTTGAGTAACGTAATCTTTTACCACGGAATTAATAGTTCGTCAGCCTTTTTA
Source organism: Macrobrachium nipponense (assembly GCF_015104395.2). NCBI lineage: Eukaryota > Metazoa > Arthropoda > Malacostraca > Decapoda > Palaemonidae > Macrobrachium > Macrobrachium nipponense. Next base: position 89,921,653 of record NC_087203.1, on the reverse strand, counting down.
ATGTTGTTCGTAATATTTCTGGTTCAGTTACTACCATCTGTTTTTGTTGTCCCAATCCCATTTTGTGAATATAAATTTGTTTGTTCAACTTTAAATTTCTCATTTTCACGTTTTCCTTTTGTTTTCTGCTTGGCTTTTGTGGGTAATAAACACATAAATACATAACACATACATACATACTACATACATATAGAAGATATATTATATCTATATATATATATAGATATAATATATATATATATATATACATATAAATATATATATATATATATATATATATATATATATATATATATATATATATATATATATATATATATATACATAGCCATTTTATTTTATTTAAAACTGTGGACCTTAGGTCGTCTTAGATGCTAAATTTTTTAAAGCAATATTTTGCAAGTTAATAATTTGCCATCTAGTTCTATGGATTTCTCAGTATTTTTCTTGTTTTGTTTCTTTGATTCCTACATTCTATCACATTTCTAGTGGTGGTCCGTTTTCCATTACATTTTCTGTCGGTTTATGTAACTTTCTCAAGCCTTTCCTCTTCGACGCCTGCAAAAAGGAATGTATTCGCTTGTATCGCTATAATGATATCGCCCCTTCAGTACAATTTCTCGTCTCCAGCTCTCTGAATATCCAAAATATGATATTGCAGCGTCACAACACTTCAAAGACATCCAGCGGAGAAAATAATCGTCTCGACTTTCTTCTCCTCCCTCCCGCTGCCAAAAAACCGAGAATTGCGTCCTTGGTCTCGTAATTCTGTTGGCCTTGGTAAACATGTTCCTATCAATAATGCCAACGAAGATAAACTTCAGTTGGATTTATGCTAAAAGCATATAGATTGGAACATTCTCCTCTCTCTCTCTCTCTCTCTCTCTCTCTCTCTCTCTCTCTCTCTCTCTCTCTCTCTCTCATGACAACACATCTTCAATTCCATTGCAAATTTGTTAAGATGAATAAGAGTAAAGGTCTTTTTGTCAATTTCTTGCCTGTTGAATCACAAAGACAAACAGGTTTGCAGGAGGATGGCGGATTTGTCACGCCTCCCCTACCCTCCCGATCCCATACCTAACCCCCCTCCCCGAACAAACAAGAAAGATCCATTTGGATTTTATTATTATATATAATCCCCTCTTACTTGTACTTCCGGACATGATGCTTTTCATATACATTAATATGTATTTTGCGTATTGAATCTGGCATTTTACATTTTTTAAATATAAAATACCATATTATTATTGAATGTTCAAATACTTATGCTCTCGAAAGATTGAGTACTTCTCTACAACTAATATACCCCATATTCCTATTTCCCTAATTCAAGAGGGAGTTAGTTTTTAATTAAGAGGGAAAGACCCAGCGTTCCAATTGCAGTGGAACCAAAAGGTGATTTATTTTTAATTTACTTGGAGTCTGCCTGTCATATGCAGGAAGAAGTTAGACCGTGAAACTTACGTAATGACAGCCACAATAGGTTGAACTTCCTTAATTCACATCATTTTGTTTTCGTTTCCTTAAGTCTTCTGGTATTTTTCATATAATATTTCTCTGCTTCCTTCCGCGTACCAATAGCATGAGGTTTGGATGAAGAGAGAGAGAGAGAGAGAGAGAGAGAGAGAGAGAGAGAGAGAGAGAGAGAAACGTATGCATGGTTTCCTCTGAACAAGTACAAGTCGTTTGTGTACCCATTCACTCCTTATGGTTCACAGCCTTTGCACAAAGGTACTTATATTCTTTTTCTAACTTGTGAGGTACTTGAAGTCAAGGGAGAGAGCGAGTGAGAGCCTTAGATGCTTAATTCTGTTCTTGAAAGTAACTCTATGTCTGATCGTTTTTGCAACTGGGCACTTTCCTTTAGTTTTAAGAAGAATCTCTTCGACTTGTTTCTGTCTAACAGTGCAAGAGCCTTTTCTCTACTTGAGATATCGTAATTTGTTTGTAATTATTCCGTTTTATTTATCTAATGCTGTAAGGTATTTTGTCGTTCTCAAACAGGAATTTTAATCACGTACCAAACATAAATTTTGAGAGAACACTTCGACACAGGTTTTCATTCCGCCGTGCCTCTTTTCTGTTAGAAACTAGCCTTGGAAGTATAGATATATTCCTTCAGTACTATTACTATTTCATATTTCCACTTACAGTCGCTTTCTATATACGGTCTAAGACCATCTTTAGCAGCATCCGAGATCCTCTGGCTTTTGAGCCTCGTGCTCGGGTCTTGCATTTTCTCATCCTCTTCACCTTACGATCTATACGCAGTGGTTCCCAAACTGGGGGAAATTTCCCCCTGGGGGAGGGCGAAATTTGAAGCTACCAGGGGGGAAATAATTACACTACACTAACTAAAAAATCTTAGATGGATTTTCTCATGCTTTTATTTGTTACTAACCGCTCTCTATGGCTATGCGGTTAGTTGTTACTAACCGCTCTCTATCCACTTTACTCTGTGACTATATGTTTATCAGTATATTTGTACTTTTGAAAAATAAATTACTAAATAGTCCCAGTGTGTTTTAACTACTCTTTCCCTCATACACATGAAGGGGGAATCTGGATGGCTGAACTGGGTGCAGGGGGAAATGACAGAAAAAAGTTTGGGAACCACTATTCTATAGTCTTGAAGAGCCAATTTACTGTTGTCAGTCTTTCTCCTTTATTCGTAGATCATAGATACCCAATACGTTGGTTGTCTGGCCACAAAGCCAGCCATAACTCGGTGCCTCTTCTTCTATTATAGGCCTGCATTAATTACAGCCTTTCTTCCAGAAAGTTAGCCAATATATCCAGAAGTTGCCCCGAACTCCTCTTGATTTCTTGTGGGTCCCTGTGATATGGTTCCATTGAGTGTTTTTATTACACTGCATCCCTATATAACTTCTACAATATACGCAAAAGTTGTGTCCTGTCTTTGAGGATACATCGTGATTACCCCGTAAAAGGCATTAAGGATATTTCCTTCATTTATTAAGGATGCTTTCCTTCATTTATATTAATTATCGATTCTTTCATCTTTTATTAAAATACTTTTTATCTGTGAAAGAATACAGAAGTTGAGGAAGAGGATTAAGCGACGAGTAACCTTGGGAAAACAGTGACGCTTTCAGTCGAGTTTTTGAGGCTGGTCTTATATCTCGGTCTTAAGTGTATGTCGTTGGCTACGTTCTACGATGTGTTATGTTAATTATCGCTGGTATTTTAGTACCCTTTTCATAAAGAAAACCTTTAGTCTCCTATTTTTGTAGCCACAGAAAAACTCTACAACGTTTTTGATTGAAGTTTACCAAATTTGCAGTTGCAGTCGGTGGTCCGCACTTGTTATTTAACAGGACCCACTTAAGAGGAATTGTCGATTTGATATTCTTTAGATTTAAGGATGCATTTTTTAAAGAATATGATATAATCTTATGAGTTATACTAGCCTATACCCATGTAATACACCTATTTAACTTACTTCCTGTCACGAATGTTTGACGATTTTTCTAAGTATCGGCTTCACTCGACATTTCGTTTCGTTACATGCGGAAAAAAAAACACATATTATTAGACGGAGAAAGTTTGATTTTGAATTGATGAAGTCAAGAATGTTGTTGATAAGTGTTAAGCGGTCGAATTCCTGTTAATAATAAAAAAAAAGTTGTGTTTGTACGACAGTGTCCTTTGCTGAACTGTAAGTATGACCTTGACCTTGACATCATTCCGAGTTCGGACATAAGTGTAAGTCAAATTGTCTCAGGTTCTGACCACCCCATTCACGAGATCTGTTTGGTTGTCTTCACTTTCTAACAGACTTACTGGGAGTGAAATACCCTATTAATATAAGAAACGTTTTCACTCCATTTCACAATACATAGCTTTGGTCAAAGTTTGAAGTGACTTTAATGGGAGTATGATATTTGATTTCATATTTCTAAGGGACATGGATCCCCCTAGGCAGAGTCTATCGAGATCTCTTAAAAAACAAATTGACACTTTTATTCACAGAACCGTCACAGAATCGGAAAGTCTTATTCTACGTCATGATATTTATTATGAAAATGCACCGAAACATTTAGAATGGAGGTGCTAATCATTGGTACGCTGTAGTATTTTTTCACCCTTCGTGATCTCAGAATTAAAAAGGAAAATCATGAATTTTTCATATGGCAGCTCTTGCTGATTACGGTGTGCAACAGACAACTTTGTAATTAGCTCTGTTCGAGCCAGGTTGTCTTTTGAAAATCGGGAACGAACTCTTATTTTTCTCCTATTATGAAATATGCTTTCATATCGTTTGCCTCCGTAAGGGGTAGTGCCGTCAGTGCAACTCATGCGGCGCACTGTAGGCATTACTTAAGGTTCTTTGCAGCGGGACTTGGTCCATACCTATAACCCCTGTCGTTTATTTAACTGTACCTCCTTCATATTCTCCTTCGTCTATCTTAGTTTCCACCCTCTCCCAACAGATCTCGTACGAGGTATAATGCGTTTCGTCGTATTCAATGCCGGCGATGGAGGGCATTGGATAGTTTCCTTCAACTTTCTTTCAGTCTTAGACCCATCAACAAGTAATTAGGACGTCTTTCGTGGAGTGAAAGAATGGCTCAATTCAAAGCTTTTCATATTCACTCCCGGAAAGACACTGTATCTCAGATCCGTTCGTCCTTTTAACTTGGTATCATCATCGTCGCTTTCGCCTGGGAGATAAACTTAAAAGTTCGTTTTCACAGTCAGCGGCCGAATCAGAGTTGAGATAACGGGCAAGATGAACAATCCTAAAAAAATGTAAAATATAATAAAAATAAAAAGAAGATAGTCTTCCTCTTCAGACTAACGAAATGTCTCTCGAAACTTGATTGCAGTGCCCTCTTCCTCTCGGAAAACTTTCATTTCAATCGGGAATCAAGAACGTTTGGAAACTTCTCTTGCTATTTTACTCCTTTCTCCTCCTCCTCTCTCTCTCTCTCTCTCTCTCTCTCTTTCCTATGGCGCTTTGAATGAAGACTCTAAGGACATTAGTCTAGGGTTCGTATCCAACTGCGATCCCAAACACCCACCCCACTTTTTTTATTTATTTCTTGCGGACTAATAATTTTGCATTCCATAGACTACAATTAGTAGATTACCTTTTTTTTAGTAATGTATTGGCTTGCTCATTATTTATTTTGCTGCCTTAATCAAGTACTATTTTGACAGGAAGGTTAAAGCTAGGGAGATATGATTTGTCGAATCAGTCAGCCATTTCTCATTCTCAGAATTTCACGATTTTCGTATTCTACTTTATTCCGTAATGATGATCCCAAAATACAATGTTCAAATAGAATGCGGATGCAAGCACCTCTTGAGTAGTTTTCCCGTGCCTCCTTGAGCATATGGCCGCGCCTGTTTTGGTTTTCCGTAAAAGAAAACAAATCTCAAAATCTACCAAGGTTAGGGGGCTGCAAATTGGTATGTTGATCATCCACCCTCCAATCATCAAACGTACCAAACTTTAGCCCTCTAGCCTTAGTAGTTTTTATTTTATATAAGGCTCATGTCTGAGGCCAATACCGGACAGAAAACTCGATTGCGCCGAAGAAATTTCGCATCTTTTACTTATTGTACGTATGTAACATATTTCGTAATTGAGCAGTTACTTAGATATAGTTGTGAGTTTGAAATCATAAATTTTGTTTTTTGATGTTTGCGGCAATATTTATTACCGTTTATAGTCAGGGACAATGAGTACATTAAGCTGGCCCCTGCATATCTTTTATTGGTAATTACAATAATTACTGTTTAACACCTCTTCCCAGGAAACCCAGGGCACCTCGTCCTACGTTGGGTTAGGTTAGGATATTAATATTACAAGCTTCATTACTTCCTTATAGCTTGTAGTATTTACTTTGACATCGTTAATTACAGCATATTTTTACTTCTTTTTCGTTGCTCGAGTACACTCCCGAGATACTGGAAGTGTTTTTTACTCTTAAATAATTTATTTCTGAAAATTTACCAAAATATTACTGCGGCTATTTAAGTCATCTCCAAAATCTGTGACCCTCGTGACTTTAACTCTTTCATAAATCTTGAAGGTTATACTATATATATATATAATATATATATATATGATAATATAGATATATATAATAATATACACACACATATATTATATATATATTATATATAATCTATATATATATAATATATATATACATAATATTAATATATATATCTATATATATATATACTTATATCTTATATGTTTATATTACATATATATATATAATTACTATAATCTATATATATGTATCTATATTATATAATCATATATATAATAATATATATCTATAAATATATATGGTATATATATATATATATATCTTAGATATATACTATCTAATATATATATATCTATATTCTATATTGATTATATGATTATATGATCTATCTATCCATTAATATATCATATATGATTATATTCATATAAATTATCATATATGATAGATATATACATATATCATATACGAAGGGAAAGGCGGTTGGGAAGGCGCCCCAGAATTGGAAACCAGTTCGGTAAAATCGAGGTGACCCCATTTACCAAATGTCATGAGCAACCATCGGTCTCTGAAAATGAAACGATCGCATATTTATATATATTATATATATATATATCTATATATATATTATATATATATATAAATATATATATATATATATATATATATATATATAATATATATATATATATATATATATATATATATATATATATATAGCCGATCGCTCATTTTCAGAGACCGATGGTTGTCATGACATTGGTAAATGGGGTCACCTCGATTTTACCGAACTGGGTTCCAATTCTTGGGCGCCTTCCCAACCGCCTTTCCTTCGTCTAATTACATCATTAGTAGCATTTATGTCTGGTAGGCTATTGTCGAGGATTATTCTTTATTCGCCTTCGACCTGGACCAATAATCACAGATATATTTTTGGTCATATGATTTTCGCATGACATATTTGTTTTTATTCATTTGAATTATTCAGTTAATTATAGATTTCGTCGGCGTATTGATTGATTACTTATATCTATGTAATCTTGATATCAGCTGTGTTACTGTTCGTCCAACGTGAGTTATTTTAGAGTTTAGGATTTTAAAAAAATAAATGGTTTATTTGAGTCTCTGGGTCTTTGTTAATTGCAAAGAAAAATACTTTTAAGTGAAGAGTGATTCTGATCACCTGCTGGAGAATTTATAAAAAAAAAACATTAATCCTGACTGTAAGCAGGGCTGCCAGATTTCCACTAAGGAAGTCCACAGACTCAGCGTTGCCATTTTTTCTTCACAACAGTGGCTTTTAGCAGTGTTACCATACGCAGTTCTGATTTTCAAAGAAATTGTAGTCGGAAGCGAGCGTTCGTGAGCTTCAATTCCACTGTCCTCTCAGCTCATGAAGGCACTTTTTAGGCGAGTGCTTCACAAACTTTCAACAAACGTTTTTTCACATACTTAGGAGGTCAATGATATTGTAAATCGATATACAGTAAATTATACGTTTTCTCATTCATTTTAGACCTGTCACTGCAGAAATATAGTGATGCAAAATAAAACATAAAAAGGCAAAGTGAAGAATTTTGTTTTTTTCTTCAGTGGCCGTGGAATTTTATCCACAGCGACGTGGTCCTTGGTCGGAAAAGCCACGGAGAGTTGCCAGATGTCACCAGAAAGCCACACTATTCGACGAAATTCCTCAAAATTTCCACAGACGGTCTCAGACAGTTTGCCAGTTTATGCAATATATTTGACTTAATCGAACTCTGTGGAATGTATAAGTTTTTTATCGTGATCTTGTAAGTGCTCAAAACTTAGCGGTGGATTCCCAATTCCCCAACCAGTAGCTTCTTTTTTTTAACATAATAAGTTTTTAGCTAATATTGTTTAAACATTTAGGTTAGATTTTGATTCTAGTTTTTATTTGTTTTTTTTTTTTTATGAGAGGGTAAAAGAAGCAAAACTTCTCAACAACAGTCGGTACTCCTTTAATTTGATGATGGCCAACTGGAATGAAACTTATTTAATTTGACGATGAAAAAGTAACATAGGTGTTTTACAACAAGTTTATATATATAAGGCATCTTAAATCACATCATCGTAATGAAACATAACGATAAATTTATAATGATGTTCAATCCGGTATTATTGCCATAAATATAATGACTAGATCTATATCTTGGGCCAACTAACACTGTTGGTTATATGCTCGCAAGTGAAC
>NC_087203.1:89908111-89910611 GCF_015104395.2 Macrobrachium nipponense | reverse complement strand
TGATAAGATTAATGAAGAGGGCGATCCTTCATCAGATAAAGTTTTATGCTTGGAAATGATGCCGTTTATACCTGCATGACTACACATGGAAATATGTTGCACCTTCTTGTGTGGGTGTATATGATTTCCACTTTTTCAGCATTTGCTGGGAAACATTTGTTATATTTGAATGCCATTCATGTTTTACAATTTCAGTGTGGGGAAGTTTTCCATAACGTCTTCTTTTCTTCGTATTTTTTGCGAGTTTAATTATGAAAATGATTTTCGAATACTTTATAATCAATCTAATCGCATATAATTTTGCCTAAAAATATCTTTGTCCATACAGATATGCATCCAAATTGTTCTTTTTCTCTCTACTTCAGGACAGCGCAGAAGCGATAAAAAACTGAGAGCAATAAATGGCAGTAAAAATCTCCCATTCGATGGGCTTCCTCTTTTTACTGAACACTCGTTTGCCTTTTTCCTGTTTTGACACTGAAATAGGAGAATCGTTCCTGGTGCCCCTGTCATTTCGAAACTTTTTAATTATTTTTATTTTTTTTAAATAAAGGAATAAAAAAAAATCCCATTTCTTCCAGTGTTCGGCTGTAAACCGTAACGTCCTTTTCGAAAAAATCATCGAAATGATACCAGGTTTTGCACGTGATGCACTGGAGACCTTCCGTTCTTTTTGGAACGTTTGAATTTCAGGGACTGTCACCTCATATTCTTTTCCAGAAGATTGAAAAGTTTATTTATTTATTTATTTATTTCTTTTTTTACTGACAAGTTATCAGCCGACTTCCTTTGCAACTTCTTTTGTCGCCAAATTATGTATTTATCGTAAAATAGTATCTTCTACTCTTCTCTGAACATTAATTGTTTATAGAAACTCAGGTGAAGCTAATAATGACGTGGTTGTGAGGAAAATTACTCTCCTGGTTCTCTCATTTAACGATTCCGAAGTAGATAAGTTTTATCGTTTCCTCTCTTTATGACTACGTTTCGGGGGTCATGACTGGTAATAAAGATGATAGTAGAAGTAGTAGTAGTAGTAGAAGTAGTAGTAGTAATAGTAGAAGTAGTATCGGTTTTAGTGTTAGGTGAATGTTAAACTTTTCGTGGGCAAAATATTTTCCATGCAGAGCTAATTCGAATAGTAGATTGAGCTACGTTTATTTTGAAATTTCTCTGTAAAACAAATATTAATAAAGGGGTGTAGACTGGCATAACGTAGGTGCAACAAACACGGCTGTAAAGATAATTAATTATTTATCTTCCTGTGTCTCGCATGTTCAGAGGATTGATTGCAATTAGGATTTCGTGGCCTACACCCAGCAACTAAGGGGAAAGAGAGAGAGAGAGAGAGAGAGAGAGAGAGAGAAGAGAGAGAGGAGAGAGAGAGAGAGAGGGTGGGCGGGGCGGAGGCGGGATGGGGAGAATTACCACACGAAGAGTTTTCAAAACAATGTCTTTCGTTGCACAACTAATCACGTATTGAATCGGGATTAGATCTGCAGTCCCGACCTATCACCTCACTCCATAAGTGGCTGGACAGCTCAGAGTAACAAACGGGATGATCAGTGTCGAGCAAATGTCCCATTGAGAGCCACTTGAAAGTCCATTTACTGAGGAGCGTTGTGTCGCAGGTCAAGAGTATAATCCTTTAATCTTCTCCCATTATGCCACGGCGGCATCGCCTTCGCTGAGGCCACATGCTCTAAGTATAGTATAATAATGCACGCACTCGTAACTGTCAAGTATTCGCGAGTGAAACATCTAGATGAAAATGTTTTTCGTGTATTCTTACATACATACCCGTATTGCATAAATCCCCGAGATTAAATCAGCTAATGAGCCTTCAAAAATGATAATTCGAGTGTGTGTATTTAGAGCTATTTCGAAAATCATAAAAAATAAGGGGGAAAATAGAAGGTATTATAACGCTTCAGTTTAACTCCATTTGCAGTGAATACATGACGTGACGCTTGGCTGTAGGTGGTCAGATACAGTAATCGTGTTTTTTTTTTTTTTTTTTTTTTTCTAATTTCAGTCCTTCTGTCACAGCAATGACAACAATGTCACGGAGATCTTTTTCGAAAAATTGAGTTGAGTTGAATATAGAATTTAGGTTAAAAACCAAGTACTGGGACGTATGAGGTCATTCAGCGCTGAAATGAAAATGAAACAGGAAAAGGTTTGAAAGGTGCAACAGAGAGAAAACCTCAAAGCAGTTGCACTAAGAATCAATTGTTAGGAGAGGGTGGAAAGTAAGATGAAGAAAGAGAATATGAAAGGAGGAACAGTAAAAGGAATGAAAGTAGATGAAACTAGGGGCCGAAGGCACGCTGCAAAGAACCATAAGTAATGCCTACAGTGCACCGCATGAGGGTCCACTGACGGCACTAAACCCTTACGGGGCTTTTTCGAAAAATGTCTCCCAATGATGGACAGAGTATGTGAATGAATAAATGTCCAAAGGAATGATATTCTACCAAGAACAACAACTATAAGAGCC
>NC_087203.1:89880611-89905611 GCF_015104395.2 Macrobrachium nipponense | reverse complement strand
TATATATATATATATATATATATATATATATATATATATATATATATATATATATATATGTATATATATATATACTTTCAAGATTAATAAAACGGAAAAAGTCACGAGAGTCACAGAGATTTTGAAGATGACTTAAATAGCGGCAGTAATAATTGTCAATTTCAGAAATGAATTATTTAAGAGTAAAAAAACACTACTTTCCAGTATCTCGGAATTGTACCCGAGCAACGAAAATGATGTAAAAAATATGCTGTAATTAGCGAGGTCAAAGTTAATACTACAAGCTAAAAGGAAGTAATGAAGCTTGTAATATAATATCCTAAACCTAACCAAACGTAGGACGTGGTGCCCTGGGTTTCCTGGCAAAATGTGCTAAACAGTAATTATTGTAATTACCATAATAAATATAGCCGAAAACATCAACAAACAAAATTTATGATTTCCAACTCACAACTATATCTAAGTAACGCTCAATCACGAAATATGGTTACATACAATAAGTAAAAGATCGCGAAATTTCTTCGGCGCAATCGAGTTATCTGTACAGTGTATAATACTGTATGAAACGTTCAGCCACGGTCCATATAACTCTTAGCCGCGGCCCATGAAACTCATCCACGGTCTGGTGGTGGTCTGTGTTGTTGGGAAAGCGGCGTCAAAGTACGATCATGGCTATCTTTAACCTTAAATAAAATAAAAACTACCAAGGTTAGATGGCTAAAGTTTAGTACGTTTGATGATTGGAGGGTGGATGATCAACCTAACAATTTGCAGCCCTCTAGCCTCAGTAGTTTTTAAGATTTGTTTTCTTTAACGGAAAACAAAACAAAACAGGCGCGGCCATATTATGCTCAAGGAGGCACGGGAAAACTACTCAAGAGGTGCTTGCATCCGCATTCTATTTGAACATTGTATTTTGGGATCATCATTACGGAATAAAGTAGAATACGACAATCGTGAAATTCTGAGAATGAGAAATGGCTGACTGATTCGACAAATCATATCTCCCTAGCTTTAACCTTCCTGTAAAAAAAGTACTTGATTCAGGCACCAAAATAAATAATGAGCAAGCCAAATACATTATTTAAAAAAAGCGGTAATCTACTAATTGTAGTCTATGGAATGCAAAATAATTAGTCCGTAAGAAATAAATAAAAAAGTTGGGGTGGGTGGGTTTTGGGATCGCAGTTGAAAACGAACCCTAGACTAATGTCCTTGAGGGTCTTCATTTAAAGCGCCATAGGAGAGAGAGAGAGAGAGAGAGAGAGAGAGAGAGAGAGAGAGAGAGAGAGAGAGAGAGAGAGAGAGGATAAAAATAGCAAGAGAAGTTTCCAACCGTTCTTGATTCCCGATTGAAATGAAAGTTTTCCGAGAGGAAGAGGGCACTGCAATCAAGTTTCGAGAGACAGATCTCATTAGTCTGAAGAGGAAGACTATCTTCTTTTTATTTATTTTTTTTTATTTATATTTTACATTTTTTTAGGATTGTTCATCTTGCCCGTTATCTCAACTCTGATTCGCCCGCTGACTGTGAAAACGAACTTCTAAGTTTATCTCCCAGGCGAAAGCGACGATGATGATACCAAGTTAAAAGGACGAACGGATCTGAGATACAGAGCGTCTTTCCGGGAGTGAATATGAAAAGCTTTGAATTGAGCCATTCTTTCACTCCACGAAAGACGTCCTAATTACTTGTTGATGGATCTAAGACTGAAAGAAAGTGGAAGGAAACTATCTAATGCCCTCCATCGCCGGCGCCACCATGCATCTGTAAAAAAAAAAAAAGAAAAAAAAAAATAAAAAAAAAAAAAAAAAAAAAAAAAACTTTCTTCTGTGCGACAATATTGAATACGACGAAACGCATTATACCTCGTATACGAGATCTGTTGGGAGAGGGTGGAAACTAAGATGGACGAAGGAGAATATGAAGGAGGTACAGTTAAATAAACGACAGGGGTTATAGGTATGGACCAAGTCCCGCTGCAAAGAACCTTAAGTAATGTCTACAGTGCGCCGCATGAGTTGCACTGACGGCACTACCCCCTTACGGAGGCAAACGATATGAAAAAGCATATTTCATAATAGGAGAAAAATAAGAGTTCGTTCCCGATTTTCAAAAGACAACCTGGCTCGAACAGAGCTAATTACAAAGTTGTCTGTTGCACACCGTAATCAGCTCGGCCAATTAGAGCGAGCGAGCAAGAGCTGCCATATGAAAAATTAATGATTTTCCTTCTTAATTCTGAGATCACGAAGGGTGAAAAAATACTGCAGCGTACCAATGATTAGCACCTCCATTCTAAATTTTTCGGTGCATTTTCATAATAAATATCATGACGTAGAATAAGACTTTCCGATTCTGTGACGGTTCTGTGAATAAAAGTGTCAATTTGTTTTTTAAGAGATCTCGATAGACTCTGCCTAGGGGGATCCATATACCTTAGAAATATGAAATCAAATATCATACTCCCATTAAAGTCACTTCAAACTTTGACCAAAGCTATGTATTGTAAAATGGAGTGAAAACGTTTCTTATATTAATAGGGTATTTCACTCCCAGTAAGTCTGTTAGAAAGTGAAGACAACCAAACAGATCTCGTGAATGGGGTGGTCAGAACCTGAGACAATTTGACTTACACTTATGTCCGAACTCGGAATGATGTCAAGGTCAAGGTCATACTTACAGTTCAGCAAAGGACACTGTCGTACAAACACAACTTTTTTCTTATTATTAACAGGAATTCGACTGCTTAACACTTATCAAACAACTTTCTGACTTCATCAATTCAAAATAAAACTTTCTCCGTCCTAATAATATGTGTTTTTTTTTTTTTTTCCGCAGTAACGAAAACGAAATGTCAAGTGAAGCCGATACTTGGAAAAATCGTCAAACATTCGTGACAGGAAGTAAATTAAATAGGTGTATTACATGGGTATAGGCTAGTATAACTCATAAGATTATATCATATTCTTTAAAAAATGCATCCTTGAATCTAAAGAATATCAAATCGACAATTCCTCTTAAGTGGGTCCTGTAAAATAACAAGTGCGGACCACCGACTGCAACTGCAAATTTGGTAAACTTCAATCAAAAACGTTGTAGAGTTTTTCTGTGGCTACAAAAATAGGAGACTAAAGGTTTTCTTTATGAAAAGGGTACTAAAATACCAGCGATAATTAACATAACACATCGTAGAACGTAGCCAACGACATACACTTAAGACCGAGATATAAGACCAGCCTCAAAAACTCGACTGAAAGCGTCACCGTTTTCCCAAGGTTACTCGTCGCCTAATCCTCTTCCTCAACTTCTGTATTCTTTCACAGATAAAAAGTATTTTTAATAAAAATATTGAAAGAATCGATAATTAATATAATGAAGGAAAGCATCCTTAATAAATTAAGGAAATATCCTTAATGCCTTTTATGGGTAATCACGATGTATCCTCAAAGACAGGACACAACTTTTACGTATACTGTAGAAGTCATATAGGGATGCCTAGTGTAATAATAACACTCAATGGACCACATCACAGGGGACCCACAAGACATCAAGAGAAAGTTAGGGCAACTTCTGGATATATTGGCTAACTTTCTGGAAGAAAGGCTGTAATTAATGCAGGCCTATAATAGAAGAAGAGGCACCGAGTTGTGGCTACCTTTGTGGCCAGACAACCAACGTATTGGGTATCTATGATCTACGAATAAAGGAGAAAGATTGACAACAGTAAATTGGCTCTTCAAGACTATAGAATATTGGTTCCCAAACTTTCTTCTGTCATTTCCCCCCTGCACCCAGTTCAGCCATCCAGGTTCCCCCTTCATGTGTATGAGGGAAAGAGTAGCTAAAACACTCCGTGACTATTTACTAATTTATTTGTCAAAAGTACAAATATACTGATAAACATATAGCCGAAGAGTAAAGTGGATAGAGAGCGGTTAGTAACAACTAACTGCATAGCCATAGAGAGCGGTTAGCAACAAAAAAAAGGACATAAGAAAATCCATCTGAGATTTTTTTAGTTAGTAGGTAGTGTAATTATTTCCCCCCTAGTAGCTTCAAATTTCCCCCCAGGCGGAAATTTCCCCCAGTTTGGGAACCACTGCGTATAGTGGGGAGGATGAGAAAATGCAAGACCCGAGCACAAGGCTCAAAAGCCAGAGGATCTCGGATGCTGCCAAAGATGGTCTTAGACCGTATATAGAAAGCGACTGTAAGTGGAAATATAAAATAGTAATAGTACTGAAGGAATATATCTATACTTCCAAGGTTAGTTTCTACAAATAAAAGGCACGGAGGAATGAAAACCTGTGTCGAACTTTTGGACAGATCAAACAAGATTCTTCGAAATGTTCTCTCAAAATTTATGTTTGGCACGTGATTAAAATTCCTGTTTGAGAACGACAAAATAACTTGCAGTATTGGATAAAGAAAACGGAATAATTACAAACAAATTACTATATCCCAAGTAGAGAAAAGGCTCCTGCACTGTTAGAGCCCAGTTGCAAAAATGATTAGACAGAATTACTTTCATGAACAGGATTAAACATCTAAGGCTCTCACTCGCTCTCTCCCTTGACTTCAAGTACCTCACAAGTACGAAAAAGAATATAAGTACCTTTGTGCAAAGGCTCTGAACCATATTGCCACCAGTATATAAGGAATCTGAGTGAATGGGTTCACAAGTGACTTGTACTTATTCAGAGGAAACCATGCATACGTCTCTCTCTCTCTCTCTCTCTCTCTCTCTCTCTCTCTCTCTCTCTCTCTCTCTCTCTCTCTCTCTCTCATCCAAACCTCATGCTATTGGTACGGGGAAGGAAGGAGAGAATTATTATGAGAAAAAAAAAACAAAAGACTTAAAAAAACGAAAACAAAATGATGTGGAATAAGGAAGTTCAACCTATTATAGCTGTCATTACGTAGGTTTCACGGTCTAACTTCTTCCTGAATATGAAAGACAGACTCAAATCAAGTAAATTAGAAGTAAATCACCCAGTGGTTCCACTACAATTGGAACGCTGGGGACTTTCCCTCTTAATTAAAAACTACGTAACTCCCTCTTGAATTAGGGAAACAGGAATATAGGGTATATTAGTTGTAGAGAAATACTCAATCTTTCGAGAGCCATAAGTATTTGAACATTAAATAATAATATCGTATTTTATATTTAAGAAAAATATAAAATGCCAGATTCAATACGCAAAGTACATAATAATGAATATGAAATGCAACGTCCGGAATTTTAAGTAAGAAGGGATTATATAATAATAAAATCCAAATGGATCTTTCTTGTTAGTTCGGGGAGGGAGGTTAGGTATGGGATCGGGAGGGTACAGGGGAGGCGTGACAAATCCGCCCTCCTCCTGCAAACCTGTTTGCCTTTGTGATTCAACAGGCAAAAAACTGACAAGCCCTCCTCCTGCAAAACCTGTTTGCCTTTGTGATTCAACAGGCAAAAAACCTGACAAAAAGACCTTTACTCCTATTCATCTTAACAGACTTGCAATGGAATTGAAGATGTGTTTGCCATGAGAGAGAGAGAGAGAGAGAGAGAGAGAGAGAGAGAGAGAGAGAGAGAGGAAGCCAAGCAAGGAGAATGTTCCAATCTATACGCTTTCAGTATAAATCCAACTGAAGTTTAATTCCGTTGGCATTATTGATAGAAACATGTTTACCAAGGCCAACAGAATTACGAGACCAAGACGCAATTCTAGGTTTTTATGGCAGCGGGAGAGAGGAGAAGAAATCGCAGACGATTATTTTCTCCGTTGGATGTCTTCGGAGTGTTGTGACGCTGCAATATCATATTTGGATATTCAGGGAGCGGGAGACGAAAAATTGTACTGAAGGAGCGATGTCATTATAGCGGTACAAACGATCACATTTCTTTTTGCAAGCATCGAAGAGGAAAGGCTTGAGAAAGTTACATAAATCGACACAAAATGTAATGGAAAACGGACCACCACTAGAAATGCGATAGAATGTAGGAATCAAAGAAACAAAACCACAGAAAAAATTCAGATGCAAAAGATGTGACGAAAAACAAGAAAAATACTGAGAAATCCGTACACTAGATGGCAAAGTATTAAATTGCTAAATATTGCTTTAAAAAATTAGCATTTAAGACTACCAAAGGTCCACAGTTTTAATAAATAAATGACCATATATATATATATATATATATATATATATATATATATATATATATATATATAGATATATATCAATTCAAGCTACAAATGTCCTTTAATATCTAAATTCACTTACCTCCCAAATGATATATTTTCATATATGTACCGAAGGGGAATTTTTTTGTAGTTGATAATAATTTCGTCCCCCCATGGGACGAACCACCGTCCAAGTGGACGTGGACGAAATCATGACAGTCAGTGACGCTATCCAATCAGCCAACAGAGACGCTATAAGTTCATATCGATTCTGACCTTACAAAATCACCCTCGATCTCGGTGCTTTCGTAATTAGAATCGATATGGAACCCCGTCTACCATGTTAGCCAATTCGAGCGTTTTGACAGCACGTAGCATTTTGTATGGAAATAATTATCACATCGAACCGTGATCCATTTATATATCAATTCAAGCTACAAATGTCCTTTAATATCTAAATTCACTTTACCTCCAAATGATATATTTTCTATATGTACCGAAGGGGAATTTTTAGTTGATAATATTTCGTCCCCCCATGGGATCGAACCACCGTCCAAGTGGACGGGGACGAAATCAGGACAGTCAGTGACGCTATCCAATCAGCCAACAGAGACGCTATAAGTTCATATCGATTCTGACCTTACAATCACCCTCGATCTCGGTGCTTTCGTAATTAGAATCGATATGGAACCCCGTATACCATGTTAGCCAATTCGAGCGTTGACAGCACGTAGCATTTTGTTATGAATAATTATCACATCGAACCGTGATCCATTTATATATCAATTCAAGCTACAAATGTCCTTTAATATCTAAAATTCACTTTACCTCCCAAATGATATATTTTCATATATGTACCGAAGGGGAATTTTTTAGTTGATAATAATTTCGTCCCCCATGGGATCGAACCACCGTCCAAGTGGACGGGGACAAAATCAGGACAGTCATGACGCTATCCAATCAGCCAACAGAGACGCTATAAGTTCATATCGATTCTGACCTTACAAATCACCCTCGATCTGGGTGCTTTCGTAATTAGAATCGATATGGAACCCCGTCTACCATGTTAGCCAATTTGAGCGTTTGACAGCACGTAGCCTTTTGTTATGAATAATTATCACATCGAACCGTGATCCATTTATATATCAATTTAAGCTACAAATGTCCTTTAATATATATCTAAATTCACTTTACCTCCCAAATGATATATTTTCATATATGTACCGAAGGGGAATTTTTTAGTTGATAATAATTTCGTCCCCCCATGGGATCGAACCACCGTCCAAGTGGACGGGGACGAAATCAGGACAGTCAGTGACGCTATCCATCAGCCAACAGAGACGCTATAAGTTCATATCGATTCTGACCTTACAAGTCACCCTCGATCTCTGTGCTTTCGTAATTAGAATCGATATGGAACCCCGTCTACCATGTTAGCAATTCGAGCGTTTGACAGCACGTTAGTTTTCCTTTTGTTATGAAATAATTAATCACATCGAACCGTGATCCATTTATATATCAATTCAAGCTACAAATGTCCTTTAATATCTAAATTCACTTTAATTTACCTCCCAAATGATATATTTTTTTTTCATATATGTACCGAAGGGAATTTTTTAGTTGATAATAATTTATTTCGTCCCCCCATGGGATCGAACCACCGTCCAAGTGGACGGGAGGGGACGAAATCAGGATCACGGTTCGATGTGATTTTTTTTTTTTTTAAAAAAAAAAAAAAAATTATTCATAACAAAAGGACTACGTTGCTGTCAAAACGCTCGAATTGGCTAACATGGGTAGATGTGTTCCATATCGATTAACTAATACGAAGAGCACCGAGATCGAGGGTGATTTGTAAGGTCAGAATCGATATAAATTTATAGCGTCTCTGTTGGCTGATTGGATAGCGTCACTGACTGTCCTGATTTCGTCCCCGTCCACTTGGACGGTGGTTCGATCCCATGGGGGGACGAAATTATTATCAACTAAAAAATTCCCCTTCGGTACATATATGAAAATATATCATTTGGGAGGTAAAAAAGTGAATTTAGATATTAAAGGACATTTGTAGCTTGAATTGATATAAAATAAATGGATCACGGTTCGATGTGATAATTATTCATAACAAAAGGCTACGCGCTGTCAAACGCTCGAATTGGCTAACATGGTAGACAGGGTTCCATATCGATTCTAATTACGAAAGCACCGAGATCGAGGTGACTTGTAAGGTCAGAATCGATATGAACTTATAGCGTCTCTGTTGGCTGATTGGATAGCGTCACTGACTGTCCTGATTTCGTCCCCGTCCACTTGGACGGTGGTTCGATCCCATGGGGGGACGAAATTATTATCAACTAAAAAAAAAAAATTCCCCTTCGGTACATATATGAAAATATATCATTTGGGAGGTAAAGTGAATTTAGATATTAAAGGACATTTGTAGCTTGAATTGATATATAAATGGATCACGGTTCGATGTGATAATTATTCATAACAAAAGGCTATGTGCTGTCAAACGCTCGAATTGGCTAACATGGTAGACGGGGTTCCATATCGATTCTAATTACGAAAGCACCGAGATCGAGGGTGATTTGTAAGGTCAGAATCGATATGAACTTATAGCGTCTCTGTTGGCTGATTGGATAGCGTCACTGACTGTCCTGATTTCGTCCCCGTCCACTTGGACGGTGGTTCGATCCCATGGGGGGACGAAATTATTATCAACTAAAAAATTCCCCTTCGGTACATATATGAAAATATATCATTTGGGAGGTAAAGTGAATTTAGATATTAAAGGACATTTGTAGCTTGAATTGATATATAAATGGATCACGGTTCGATGTGATAATTATTCATATATATATATATATATATATATATATATATATATATATATATATATATATATATATATATATATATAATTTATATGTGTGTGTATGTGTGTATGTATGTATGTATGTATATATGTATGTATATATGTATGTATGTTATGTATTTATGTATTAATTTATATATATTTATGTGCTTATTACCACAAAAGCCAAGCAGAAAACAAAATGAAAACGTGACAATGAGACCAGAAATATTCGAACAGCATTAAAAAAAGCTGAGGAACTATTAATTCCGTGGTAAAAGATTACGTTACTCAAAACCGACGAGCCAACTTAATCCATTATAGCAATTAATGAACAACGTTAATGTGTTTTCCTTGAACACTCGACTAAAAGCAATTAAAGACTTTCTGAAACCTTTATAATAAATATGGTTAAAATCAATAATATCATATGCTTCGAATTAACTGGAAAAATGTTTTTCTCCAGATACTTAACACCAAAATGATTCTCATCAAGATAATTGACCTCAAATTCTGCTGCTGTGATTAAAAAGGCACCATTAACTCACATCCCTTTCTTGCGTAACCTAACTCTTCTCATTTTCTATCATAATCTGCTCTCATAACATGAAAATATTATCCCAAATAACATCGACAAAATTATTTATTTTTTGTTTTTCTCTTCCCCAGTCACTTCATCCAAATTAAACACCACTCCCTCAGTGTAAAGCCAGTAATACTTGTTTACCAAGACTCGTTTTTCTAGCTGACAGCGACTTACATTTACTGATGATCTTTATTCACTTAAAAAAAAAAAAAAAAAAACAGGAACAACTATCAATTACTAAATCATGCTAGCGTCAGAAATCTTATCAGGAACAACTGGTCATTTTTGAAAAAAAAAAAAAAAAAAGATGTCAAAACGACTTACAGCTGTCTGTAACTAAGCATCGTTGTGTTTCTTTTTAAAACAGGCTAATTACTGATCAGTCATTTACCAATATATATATAAAAAATAAGGATTAAAGAGCACAGCGCTCGAGCGGTATTGAAACAAAGGACATGAACAGGTGTTTGACGCCTGCCAAATCAAGTGAATAAGAATTCAATATCTGAGGAGACAGGTCATGCACAGATGGACTTACATAACCCAATAAAAATCGTAATCCCCATGAGAGAGAGAGAGAGAGAGAGAGAGAGAGAGAGAGAGAGAGAGAGAGAGAGAGAGAGAGATCTAGTACAGCGTTAATGTGAACATTAAATCAACACTCTACAAGAATAAGCTCATTAGCTTTCATTACATTACATATCACATTAAATTTTCAATCCTGTAGATCAGTGGGGTAAGAAAGAGATTGGGTAAGAGGTAAAATATTAGATCTCTCTCTCTCTCTCTCTCTCTCTCTCTCTCTCTCTCTCTCTCTCTCTCTCAGGTGCAATTTCATACGTGGACATCAATGAATCTTCCGGTGATCTATGATGACGTATGGTCCATTATTCCTGACAATTGTTAACCCACGGATCAACATCGTATTGCAATCTCTGGAGCACAATTCATGTAACGACATTCCTCGTACAGATTCTCTTTTGATCACTTTTTAATATGGATAATAAAACTATTACATTTTATCAAATTAAACAGAAATAGAGGATTTAAGAAAATAGTCGACATAACAGAACCAAAGCGGATATTAACTATCAAACAACTGCAGTCTCAGAAGCCAAACTAGGAATGTGACAAATTTTTTCAAAATATCATAAAGAAGCTAAACTAAGAATGTGACTAATTTTTTTTAAATGTCATAAAAGAAGCTAAACTAAGAGTGTGACTAATTTTATTTTAAATGTCATGAAAGAAGCTAAACTAAGACTGTGACTGATGGTTTTAAAATATAAAGAAGGTAAACTAAGAATGTGACCAATTTTTAAAAAATATCATAAAAGAAGCTAAACTAAGAATGTGACTATTATTTTTAAGATAACATAAAAGAAGCTAAACTAAGAATGTGACCAATTTTTCAAAAAGCTCACAGAAGAAGCTAAACTAAGAATGTGACCAATTTTTAAAAAAATATCATAAAAGAAGCTAAACTAAGAATGTGACTATTTTTTAAAAATATAATAAAAGAAGTTAAACTAAGAATATGACTAATTTTTTTTAAATATCATGAAGAATCTAAAATAAGAATGGGATTTAATTTTTTTAAAATATAAAAAGAAGCTAAACTAAGAATGTGACTCATTTTTTTTTTAAATTCTACATAAATGAAATGTTTAAATGACTTGGACCATGTGTATCCAGTGGCAAACGTGAATATGACGAGACTAATAATTGCAAATGTAGACTTTAATCACAGGCGCGCCACCGAAATGTTCGGTGGGAAACACGTTCGGAAATGGTTTCCGATATGTATTTTGCGAATAAAATTGCCGACCGGGATATAAACCATCAAGGGAAAGAGAGAAACCAATCAAGCAGAGGGGAGATATTTTGAACGCTAAATTGCTATAAATATAATTTCATCACCGTTCGCCTGCCAAGTTGCCTAAAGCGACGGAAAGCGGTTTCAAGCACTTCAATACTTTCCGAATATGAGGATGTAGAACGGCGCCTCCCAAAATCTGCACAATTAAAAGGGACGAAAGAAGAGCAGAAGGCGGCTACTTAAAATACGGAAGTTCTAAATAAATATGTACTCTAAGGGAAAGAGCTGCCACCTTGCGGCAGAAAAACAATAAACATAAGTTGAGTTGAGTTGAATATAGAAGTTAGGCCAAAGGCCAAGCACCGGGGCCTATGAGATTATTCAGCGCTGAAAAGAAAACTGACAGTAAATGGTTTGAAAAGTGTAACAGGAGGAAAACCTCAAAGCAGTTGCACCATGAATCAAGTGTTTGGAGAGGGTGAAAGTAAGATGAAGAAAGAGAGTATGAAAGGAGGTACAGTAAAGAAACGAAAGTGGTTGCAGCTAGGGGTCGAAGGCACACTGCAAAGAACCTTAAGTAATGCCTACAGTGTAACTGCATGATCGTACACTGACGGCACTACCTCCCTACGGGGATAAACATAAGGAAGAAAGTTTGACGTGAGGTATTTAATTCAATCCTGTCCGAAAAGGAAGACGAAAGACGAGATATTTGTATAATTTTTTTTTTTTTAATTTACAGCAAACAAAACCTGTTAAGGTATTTCTGACAGAGGATACCCAGCCTTTGGTCATTAATACCCGACTTCTAGTAAATGTCACCAGACAACATCACAGCTTTTGCAACGGTAGATTTAAAGTCATGCGAAGTTTCTCAGCCTTTAGTGACCTAGGCATTCTTTTCGCTTACTCGGGGAGTAAAAATAATTTTGCTGTTGTTTGTAGTTGTGGGGGGTAGGAAAGTTTATGGGAGAACCTAATAGAGCCTAAAAAAGGTGTTTCGCATTGATTTAAAATAGGACTTTTAGGATAAGATATTTATGATTTATATTAGAGAGTGAACATGTAAAAAATGAATAATGTGTATATTAAACAGTGCAGACAAGTTAATTTGAATAATATATAGCACATTTATTTTAATTTTTGTTGGTGAAACAAGGCTTTATTTGACCATAGATTTTATCATATCTTAATTTACAGTTAAAATGTTAGGAATATAATGTTTACAACTTATGCGTGACGGGAAAATCTTGCACGCGTCTGGAAGGCTTACCAATATTGTACTGGGTTTGAGTGGCGTCATCTCTAACAGCTACTGAAAAACAGACATAGCAGATGAAAGGATATGACGGAATATTCTTCTGATTTCGGTTAAAATATTAATTTATTGCTTACATTACAAGTTAAATGTGACATTGCTATGAAAAGAAAAAGTTTTTTCTGCAGTGCAGGAAGTGTATCTGAACTATTACAAACATACATACACACACATTTCTATCTATCATTTCATCTATCTACATATTAATATGTAGGTGTGTATGTGTGTGTGTGTTGTGTGAGGGAGGGCGGATCGGCTTACTCCAGTAAAAAAAAAAAAAAAAAAAGAGGAGAAAAGATAAATAAAAAAGTTAACTATAGAACTAAACAACGCATTAGGTACCTGCTATTAGGCCTTGGAGCTAAAAGGCTTTTCCTTATAGCTTTACCGTGGATGGAAAGGGTAACCATCTGGTGCCAACCCCTCAGAAGGTCCCCTTGCTCGTTCATTTTCAGTTTTTCAGTAAAGAAAACTATTGAGATGGATGTTTGTCTGTTAGTCCGTACTTTTGCTGTCCCCCGCCCTCATATCCTAAACATTACTGAGGCTAGAGGGCTGTAAATTGTTTATGTTGAGCATCCACCCCACAAATACCAAATTGCAGCCCTCTAGCCCCAGTAGTTTTATTTTATTTAAGGTTAAAGATAGCCATGATCGCTCGTCTGGCACCGCTGTAGGTTCCAACAACAAGACAACCACCAGGCGTGGCTGGAGGTTTTTTGGGCCGTGGATGAGAGTTTCAAGGGGCGTGGCTGAGAGTGTCATACATTATACGCTGTACAGAAAACTCGATTTCGCCAAAGAAACGTCGGCACATTTTTACTTGACTTGTTTTTTATCTATTTTTTTTATTATAATTATTAAAGCCAGGGGTCTGACAAAAACAAAAAACTGAGAGCCTGTGGGATTGATCTGAACTGCGATGATGGAATATATGTGAATAGAAGGAGAACAGCTGTTTTTACCAAAGAATATGAGGCAGGAAATTATAGGGAATAAAATAATTTTCGGGTATTCTAAAAAGGGTTATTTCTTCCCTGAATATGCTAGGACTTCATTTCTTCAGTACACGTGACTATCAAAATGAATGTCAGTGCAGATACGAAATGATTCTGACTAACCAATATTATTTTAATGAAAAAAAAAATGCGATGAGGTTTCTTCGGCGCAATCGAGTTTAGTTTCCTGTACAGCATATAATGCTGTATGAAACTCTGAGCCATGCCCAATGAAACCCTCAGCCCCGGCCCATGAAACTTTCAGCCACAGCCAACTGGTGGCCTGCGTTATTGGCACCTATAGCTGTGCCAGACGCACGATCATAGGTAACGAACATTGAATAAGATAAAAACTACTGAGCCTAGAGGGCTGCAATTTGGTAGGTTTTATGACTGGAAGGCCGATGTGGTTTTTAGGATCTGTGGGGGGACAGGAAAAGTGTGGACGGACAGACAAATAACCGTATCAATGGTTTTCAATAATAATAATTCTGGTGTATTTTTTTTCAGTGTTTTTCTTCCCCTCAAATACCTCGTGATCTGGCAAAGGAATTGGTAAGGGGGCCGAACTCTTCCACTTAATTAAGAACTCAACATCTGAACAAAAATGGTAAATCCACTCTCCCAGCTAACCTTGCAAAAGGGTGATAGCTGGAGTGGGATTTAGCGTTGGGTTGGGGTAGGGCGGGACTTGGGGCCCCTGAGACGAGGAAGGTATACAAGATGGATAGAGAGAAAACGGATAACGCGTAAGAAGAGGAAGTAGGTCTGGTCATGCAATACAATTTCCTGGCAGCGCCAAAATCCTAGAGCCCTCAATTTCCCGACTTTATCTTCACATCCAGCCAACAGGTGTTTCCCGGGATTGGCTGATGAAGGCGCGGAGAGGAGGCGCCCCCCCCCCCCCCCCCCCCCTTTCTGCCTCCTCGAGGAAAATCGTCGTGGAAAAAGACGCTGGAGAGGCAACGAGGACAAATGACCCACTTAACAATGACATCGAGAATCAAAGGTGTTTTTATTTGTCGTTTTCTTTTATCCTTCGTTTATATCTTTTCCTTATATACAAGAGTTTTTATTTTTTCATTGTGTCTTTGTTTATTTCCCTTGTAAAAACAAATTCCTATTATTGGGTAATTCTTTTATGGGGTACGAAACGTCTTAGAATCTGAACAACAAAAGATAAAAATTTAATGTTCTTGAAATAAAATACAATGTGTCCTAAATGTACTTAGAGGCAACATTCAAAAGCCGAGTAATTAGTAGGTTTACTGGTCAAATAAACGAAAATGATGAAAAGAGAGCACAGTTAAATGGTCATGTGACTACATGCCCTTTTTAAACAAAGAGACGGCAACAAAACAAGCAAAATATACGGCTAAATATTAAGACTTGTAAAGCTAGCTCAAGCATTTGAAAGAAATGAATTATTTTTTTTTTTTTATATAAACAGACGAAAAAACAAACAAGCAAAACATTTGGATAAATATTCAGACTTACAAAGCTTGCTCAAGCATTTGAAAGAAATGAATTTTTTTAAAACAAACACACGACAACAAACAGGCAAAATATATGGATAACTATTAAGACTTACAAATATTTCTCAAGCAATTGGAAGAAGTGAATTATTTTTTAAACAACAGATGACAACAAAGCAACAATCAAAATATATGGATAAATATACAGACTTATAAAGCTTGCTCAAGCATTTGAAAGAAATGAAGTTTACACGCGAGTCAGGCACGTGGAAAATAGACGGGGAAAAAAGGAAGGCAAGAAAACAAAAGCATATTGACAGAAAGGCCGAGAAACACCAAGCAAATATTCGGAATATTTGGAAGGAAATAACGACAGAAAAGAGAGCAACATCAATAGAACGGGCGGAAGGGGAAATACGTTTTGCGAAGGCGCGGAGAATGTAAGCCAATAGCGTTTGGAAAGAGAGGATAGGACTCAAAATAAACTAACATTTGTGAAGGGGGAGGAAATGCCGTGAGTTTACATTCCAAGAGACGAATTTGAACACCGAACATATATATATATATATAGTATATATATATATATATATAATATATATATATATATATATATATATATATATATATATATATATATATATATATATATATATATATATATATATATATCTATATGTAAGTGTTTACATAATAAAAATATGGAATGTAGTCCATATATATAAAAGATTGCTTGCAGGAATGTGATCAGACTAGAGACGCTAAAGATGACGTATACAATAAGTATGTAGGCTAAGTTGACATGCCGTCATCTGTGGTCATTCATTTGTTTTGAAACGTCCAGCCCCCTGCTTGAGACAACTACCGCCTACGTGATCTGTAGCGTGTCTCATTTGATTGTATGTTCGTATGAAAACTATGTCATTGTATGTATGTTCATAGTTCGAACTACTGTCTGTTCCTTCATAACTTGTAACGGAGATGGTAGACAGGCAGAAGAGAGTTAGCTATCGTCATTAGAAGACCTGTACCTCTTTACCTAAGCTTTATCATGTAGAGGAATAGGATTAGCCATCATCATTGGCAGAAGCGATCAAGTTATCGTTATTAGAAGACTTGTACAATCAATCTGATCTTCAGCATGTAAAACTTCAGAAAGAAATTCTATATTTATTTTGGATACTTAGTGTTTCTACAAGAACCTCACCGAACCATGAGTTTAACACATCGTCGTAAAGATAATACCGACTTCGTAAGTGATCTACAAAACCCCAGACACTCCATTGAAGATGGAAGTGCAATACCAAGCAGACTTAGCGTAAGTTTATCGCTAGTCTAACATTACCTCTAGGGCGCCGTTATCATACAAGGCCACTAGCTCTAATATTGGTGGCCAGCGGACCAGAAGAACTCTACAACACGTCCTACGAAGAAAAAACAGAATAATAAATCATGAAGTCAACGACGACGAAAGCAGCAGATTCTTCAAGCAACCTAGTATCATCATTAGTGAGTGACTTCAGAAAACAACAAGATTCGTCAAGCAACTTAGTATCATCGTTAGTGAATAACTTCAAGAAAACAAAAACCGACGTGTCCCTTTTCCTACTGGCAACGGAAGCTTCGTCTCTCATTAGAATCATTCAAGAAAAAATCGTTAGTGAGCGTTTCCGGCACTGCAAGAAACAAACCGAACGCGTCTGCAGCATCGGATTTTCCAAGGGCTCGAATCATCGAAACAAACAGCGCACGGGGGAAAAGAAACTGAAGCCAAACCAGGTCGTCCGCTAAATAGAGAAGGAGGACCAAGGCCGTGTGTCGTTATCGGAACACCGTGACTTCCCACAAAAGCAAGCTAAGTAAACAATTTTTTATTCATTTGGGAGTCACTTTGAGTGTTTCCTTTACAGGTCGAATTTCGTTATTCCTGTGGCTGAAGTTACGAGACATTCTTAATCTTACTTTTTTACAGAAATTATCTACATTATTGAGATTTCGCTACTGCGAGTTTTTTATCTTTGAGTGTCTGTTTCCAGAATTCTACTGAAAAATATCCATAATCATATACTATGTTAATTTTATCATTTTGGGTGAATATTAATCCCTTACGTAACAAAAATCATATTAAACAGTGAATATGCGTTTACGCAGTGGACGTCTGTATTTATACAGATGCATGGATAGGGTCGTTAAGCACCGTAGTGATTAGAAAAACACACAAAAAACAAGTGGAACACCCGTACAAATCTATATAAATTAGAGGTAACACTATTTCGGGTCATGACAATAAATGCTCCTTTGCAAAGTCCCGATCGCAGTTTTAGCCTTGAGTTTTTTGAGTTATATAAAATATCGAACCTCAATGACTCAACTTAACTTTAAAAATATGGCTGGATTGCAAGGAATAACATGTCTGTAAAAAACTTTCATCAAGCTAAATGGGTGCTGACCAGGATCCCTCACTATTTCAAATTTTAGCAAAGAATGAGTACAACAAACAGTTAATATTGAATGCAGTAGTGATAACTTGTCTTATTAGTAATCGCTCAGTTCCTAATAGTTCGTCATTCATTGCTTTATACGTAACCAGCAACATAATGCTAAAAACACACAATACGTTGCCGATGGTAATAAAGAGAAGGATCCTAATTATTACAAAAAGAAATAGAAACAGTAGCCCGTTCAGAATCAAACAAGCAACTCGGTGACTGTGTCACCTAGTCAAGCGGTCAAGGTTAGTTAAATCTGCCGAGTTTTCAAAGCAAAGCAAATTCCACACAATAAGCGACTCTAGCAGAGTGGGGAAAAGCGATACCGATATCTTTTTGAATTAAAAAGGATTTTTCCTATGAAACACACGACCGTATAAAGTAATCAGAGCAGGTTTTCGTTTCTTTTTAATACATAAGTTATAATAAATACTGGTGGATTAAACCCGACTGTACGCGCCGTAAAAATTAGAATATCTTATTTATTCCTTTAGTACAATTAATTACCAGTATTTAACGGAACTCACCGTCTGTTGTTCGAACTTCCCTAATGAGAAGTCCGGATAAGCGAGCGTTTACAGATACCTCTATAGTTATAAAAACATTGATCTGTATCTAGTGTAATTGTAAGATTCATCTAGGGGTATACAAAATATTATCTTACATCCTGCAAAATAAGGCGTGTTTATCAAAGGAAAATCCTATAAACCTTCAAACATATTAAAATCCGTTTGAACAAAAATGAGACAGTTAATCAAATAATAACTTATATAAAGGAACTATACATTTGTCTCATAAATCGTAACATTGTTCAAATGACCCAACAGAATTCTCCCACAACCGCAGTCGCACTTGCACGCAAAATCTCGATAAGCATGCACACCCTCGAATGCCTTAGTGCGTGTAAAAAGACTTTGCTGGGAAATGAAATTTTAATCCTTCCCGACACTCTGAAATATAACGATTTCCGCGAACAAAGCTCTAAAAGTATACATATCGTGGATCGGAAGTTATAAATATCGCATTTTTTATTTTTATTGTTTGCCTGAATTTTTTGAATTCACTGCCCCAACCAGTTCCCCCGTAGATGAATCTCTTCTGATAATCTATCTAAAGTAATATCCGTAAAGTCATTCAAGCAGAGGTGATTCAGCAGAAATTTTTTTTATCTTTTACCTGAATACCAGGAAGTTTCTCCACTGGCGAGTGATCTCTGGAAAAAAACGGATGTAATTTAACACAAAATACGGTCTAAGGACAAACATAAAGCTATTTACGTACCCTTCGTATAGATTCTCAATGAAATTTTAAAATAGAGATAAATGACGAAGTTGAAAAATGTTAGTAATAGGAGCCATTAGGAAATCAAATAAGCCCATATAATTTTCCCTCAAAAACGTCATGCCATAAAAGATCGGACTTGGCGTATCTGCGTAGATTTCTGTCGCTAAACAAGGAAACGACTCCCGATAGTTTCCAGTGCCTGTACCGACGACATCTTATCTCTGTTAGGTTAGAATAAATTTTTTTTCACCAACTTGGACTTACTTAAAAGCTTTTACCAGATACCATTACCTAAGTGATTGTACCTCATACTCCGTTTTCAGCACACTCAGGGGGACATTATCAATTTTTTACGTATGCCTCCGGCTTACGTTGCGCAATTCCATTACAATATAGTGTTTGGAGATTTTTAGGGATACCCTACATGCCTATATGGATGATCTTGTAATCTTTTCTAATACATTAGAAGTACATTCACATAAAGTAGAGCTAGTGCTACAGAGACAAAGACAAATAATCTCAGAGTAAAATATCTAAATGTGAGTTTTTTAAAACCGCGAACATGTTTTATCTAGGTTTTATGTGTCTGGTCAAGGTCTTAAAAGTAGTCCATGGTAAGGTGTCGGCTATTCATAACTTCCGGTACCTATTAACGTAAAAAGGGGATACAGCACTTTTGCGCTGTATTGCGGTGGGTTATACAATCGTATGCAAATATGTAACTCTTCAATCATGACAGCTCCTTTAACAGATCTTAACGCCTCCTAAAGAAACGTAGATTTATTATGGTCTGAAAAGCATCAACAGGCGTTCGATATCTTAAAAGCGGAAAATGCAGCTTACCTAACTTAAAAAATCCTGATTTAAATAAGGAATTTTTTTTTTTTGTTATTGCAACAGACGCCTCAGACCAAGGGGTAAGAGGATACTACTTCAGTAATATGATAAACAGTTCTTCCCTATAGCTTTTTATTCACGTAAACTAAAGCCCTCTGAAAGTAAATATGCAGTAATAGGCAAGGAAGGGCTAGGTATCTTTAACACTAGTACATTTTAAGTTCATAATCTATGCTATCCTGATAAAGTCCTTACTGAACATGAGTCCTTTACCGAGTTTTCAAAGGCTTTAATCACAGTCCAAAAGGAACTCGGTGACAAATGATCATTCAGGTCTTTGGAGCCAAGATAAGATATCTACCTGGGAAAGCAAATATCATAGCTGACGCATTATCCCGCAATCCCGCACCATACCGCAAAGAACCATTAATTAGACTAAAAAATATAGAAACATCCGTACCTATTGTTAAAACCGTATCTAAACAAGAAAAATTCCTTAAACCAAGAGATCGCGAGCATTGAATATCTGGGTTGGAGCGCAGAACTGTTACAAACCTGAACAAAGCAAGAGTCAACAGACATAACACCAAACAATAAACACTTCGAACGGAAACAGGGTCAGTGGCTAAGCAAAAAACAATAAACACTTTTGAGCAGAAACCCTAAAGCAAAAGTACATTTAAAGTATGTGTATCAGAATAATGTAATCAAAATGTAATAAAAATTATATGTAGTCTGTGACGAGGAAAACCCGAAGAACACAGCAGATGACTAATGCCAGGTTAGTAGTAATAATCTTTTTCATACCAATCGTCATAAACTGGTTGCATTCCGTCATCCAGGGTTTCCTACTATGTCACAGAAAGCCAAATCACTATTTACTGGCCTAACAATGCTTACAGATATAAAAAGCACATAACTAATTGTAACACGTGTCATGAAAACAAGGGATACACTAAGACACCTGTCAGTTAAGGGGCCTATCCTGTGCCAAATCAATCCTTGAAAGAATATACTTAGAATTATTAACAGAATTACGAGTCTGACAGAGGGAATAAACACTTCTTAGTGTTAATAGTTCCTTGACACGTTATATAGAATTAATAGCACTAAAAAACAAACAACCGCATTGAGTGCGTTAGGAATATTTATGAGTGCTAAATCAGTAAATATGGAATTCAACACATAATAATCTGTGACTCGGGTGGTGTAAATCAATAATATCTCCTTAACACGTTGTGTGAATTCCTTTCCATTAAGAAAACCAATAAATATATTTTATCACCCAGAGTCAATCGGTTTTGGTAGAATAACGGATAATAAATAGTAAGTGTCAATGTCTTACGAGTTACAACTCGTGATGTTGGATCCGAACTGGATTATAGCGGTTCTCGCGGTTTTTAAATACGTTTATCATTTATATCTTGTATCTATAGAATTGATGCCGCAAGTAGCCTTATACGGTACGCCGCTAGAACACTTTTCCACATATTCAAGCCAACCATTAATTTATCAAATATATATAAAAAAAAATATATTAAATAAATAAATAAATATAAAAAAATAAGATAAATATGGATACAAGTGGAGTCAATATAATACACTCCAGTAAGAAGTCGGAAGGGTTACAAATTATAATAAAAAGGAATCACGATAAAATCAATAAGCAAAACGTAACCATAGGTTAATTAAATATCTAAATATATATGCGTAAAGATTTGAACTCTAACTTAACGCTTTAGTAATGACAAATAAGCTAAAAGTTCAAACACATATCCAAAAACCTACTGACATATTGTCTGTCCCCCGGTGATTTATATTCGTAGTCAATGAAAAAAAAAAATTAAATAAATAAATAAAATTAATAATCAAATAAAACAAATAAATAAAATAAAATAAAGAGATTTTAAAGTCAGGAAGTCTAGAAAGTGAAAATGTTATCTATGAAATAATCCTATATGAATCTTATACAGGGTAATAATATATATAGAATTTAAATTTTGTATGGAAACCTTTTTCATATAGTTTTTGAATAAGGAATATTTATTTAACATAATGCCAACATGAAACTAATATTATTATTGTTCAATTTTGGTACTGTTGTTTTTTTTTTTTGTTTTTTTTTTTTTTCAGACATTCTTCTCATGCGGGTGGAGAATTTAAAAAAAAACACTAAAAGATCATTTGAAAAAAATACTAAAGTTCCGTCATTCTCTTATAACCAGCAAGTAACGTAACTCTTAGCTGGCTGAGAGCAATCTCCTGCCAAGTGACGACGTCATCATTGCCGTATCAGCATTTGTTCCTTTTAACCTCAATAATCTGCTTACACAGGCTTCATCTGTGTGTCGTCTCTGCTTGCAAAAGCAGATTGACTGGAGAAAGGAATGCCCTTTAGTTCCATGAACTTCACATGTGGCTTTCATAGGTCAAACATGACAGGCCACATAAACATATTCCTTATCCGTATGTGTGTAATGCAATTAGTTAAGGACTTGTAATCATTTAAAATTATGAACAATATAAGCAAATAGAATTTCTATAACAACAAAATGAATTAATTTTTTTTTCTGAACCTCATAGACATTTAGAAGTATCAGATATGTATATATGAATATTACTTGCAACATTAGCCTATTACAATTCAAGTAAAACATTCATGGGAAAATGTCACATTTTCTTGAAAAACCCAAAGTTTATATAGAAATTAGTTACATAGTGGGTTTTTCGTTGCATCTCCTACCTATTAATAATGTTTTAAAAGTTAACCTCAGAGGATGCGCACGAGAAAATTGAATATGAAACTTTTGTTAGGGGCACATAGAATCATGATTAATCTTCTCTTTGACTCTTATGTTGCCTGGCAATCTTACAATTAGCTCCGTTTTCCACTTCTTTGCTCTAGTAACTTACTACCTGTTAAATATCGAATTTTTCTTTCTTTGAAGATTCGTAATGATATCTATTTATTTTTTATAATTCTGGATATTTTTACAAGTCATCATAGACCTGGATAGGTTCACTCATTGTTAATGCCATGGATAAAAAAGTTTGTACAGCGGACTCTTTTGAATTCCGAAATATCAGCGAATTCATGTGGGTTAAGTCTGGTCTAATGGCTCTCTTCCCTCCCCTGTATTTGGATGTCGTCTGAATTTACTTTGCCCTTGTGACAAGTATAATTTCACTTGCAGGCTGATTAATGGAACCGGTTACAGTATCCTGCAGTACGAGAGTTTTCACATAGCAACTTCAAAAAATCGTTCGTCGCAGCGGACGACTACAGTCAAGTAACAACCGCCTACAAATGTGAAAGGAATTTCATGGACTTCTTCGAACCGACACCGTACCTCGTCGTTAATATCGTTTTCATACGGAACGCTCCAGCGGCTGTCGGAATCGACTACGAATGGGACATACTTCCGACAATTACGACCCGAAGGATATTCAACTCTACTTGCTGGCGAAGGACTCGGGCTGGGGATGTTTTTTTTATTCATCGCGAACGTAAATCTTGTAGCTTAGGATGCAGAGAATAAGTATGAGCGCAAAAATAGAACGTTGGGACCCGCCCAGGCAAATTTTTCCCCTTGTTTTAACCATTGAAAAAGGCCGTTTCAATTGGCTATAGGTGGTTGTCTGGAACTGTGTAATGGACGAAAAGTTTTTTGTTCGAACGCGTAGTTAAAAGTGAAGTAGTATAACCTCGGTCATGTATCCTATATATATAAAGTATCATGTATCCTATATATAATTGATCATAAATAACAGAATCGAAATATATTTTTTTGCGTGTACGCACTAGGAATCTATATATAATTGATCATCAAATAACAGAGTCGAAATATATCTTTGCGTGTAGCATAGGAATCTCTTATATAAATGATCATAAATAACAGAATCTAAATATTACTTTGCGTGTACGCAATAGGAATCTATTTAGCTAAAGTAAAGTGCACATATATAATCATAATTATATGAATCCATATACATATGTATGAAAACAAATCAGGTAGCCTATAATCAATCTGTTTACCTTTTTTCTTACCAATATCTGCAGTTATTTATGAGTTAGTATATGAATTAATGAATCAGATATATAACATTAGCATAAAAATCAACGAATCAATCAGCATAAACATTATAATTTTATCATTCTATATGAAATTTTTTATCAGTTAAAATATGATTTTTATCATGTTAATCTTCATTCTATGCAATTATCAGAGTACATTAGTATTTTCTGTAGCATATGTATCTTAATAGATGAAGTGAAAAACTGTATCATTTATATCCTGTGATCACTATTATTTACCAATATCATTGTTTTATATTTTATTACTTGAATCAATTCATGTACCCATGAATTTTTATTTTTACTATATATATATATATATATATATATATATATATATATAGTATATATATATATATTTCACATAGTGTCTGTATCAAACTCCTATAAGTCAAATGCCAGTCCAGTTTGAGTAATATTCAGTAGTTGTTTTGGTAGCTGACCGAGCTGATGTAAGTGTTTACATAATAAAAAATATGGAATGTTAGTCCATATATATAAAAGATTGCTTGCAGGAATGTGATCAGGACTAGAGACGCTAAAGATGACGTATAACAATAAGTATGTAGGCTAAGTTGACATGCCGTCATCTGTGGTCATTCATTTGTTTTGAAACAGTCCAAGCCCCCTGCTTGAGACAACTAACCTACCGCCCTACGTGATCTGTAGCGTGTCTCATTTGATTGTGGTGTTCGTATGAAACTATTGTCATTTGTAGTGGATTGTTCATAATGTTTCGAACTTACTGTCTTTTCCTTCATAACTTGTAACGGAGATGGTAGACAGGCAGAAGAGATTAGCTATCGTCATTAGAAGACCTGTACCTCTTTACCTAAGCTTTTATCATGTAGAGGAATAGGATTAGCCATCATCATTGGCAGAAGCGATCAAGTTACGTTATTAGAAGACTTGTACAATCATATCTGATCTTCAGCATGTAAACTTCAGAAGAAATTATATCTATTTTTTATACTTAGTGTTTTCTACAAGAACCTCACCGAACCATGAGTTTAACACATCGTCGTAAAGATAATACCGACTTCGAAGTGATCTACAAAACCCCAGACACTCCATTGAAGATGGAAGTGCAATAC
>NC_087203.1:89868111-89878111 GCF_015104395.2 Macrobrachium nipponense | reverse complement strand
ATAGACAGGTCCATTTCCCGCACGGCGAATTTTCTGGGGCTTTCAATGTCGTAAAAAATACATCATGAGTCAAATGACGGAGTTTCTTAGTATGATGAGAGAGAGAGAGAGAGAGAGTTATTTTATATGACACCGAAAACAGAACAACCCAGAAAACTAATTACGCCATCAGACAAGCTTCCATAAATTACGTTTGCTCTTGAAATTAAGACGATGTGGAAGTAAAGTATCGACATGTATGTGAAATTGAGAGTATTTTTTTATTCTCTCTCTCTCTCTCTCTCTCTCTCTCTCTCTCTCTCTCTCTCTCCTTGTCAAACGACAATTAGGGAGAGATCTCTAAAGGCTATTAATTCTATCGGCGTCGCTCTAAATGCAAAGGCCACAGAGGGGATCGTAAGAGACAAACAGACACACACACTCTCTCTCTCTCTCTCTCTCTCTCTCTCTCTCGACTCTCTCTCTCTCTCTCGAGTCCTAGTGAATCTTTGCAAAACTCGCAACTCTCTTTCAACCCGTTCTTACTTTAAGTATGATGTTTAATTATTCAGAGGATGCTTATTCATATGGAACAAGCCCACATGCACCATTGAGTTGAAAGTCTACCTTCCAAAAAATATGGTGTTCATCTGGAAGAAGTAATATTTCCTAATTTATCGACAGCTTGAATTATTCCCTTCTCTTGGTAATACACAATAATTTTCTTTGTTTTGTTCAAGTATTGGCATTCAACTGGGGGCAATAAATGCTCTGTGAGGAAATATCATTTAACTGCTGTTGTAGTTCGTTTTGTAGTAAATGAAACTGATTATATTGGATTTTAAGGCGAAAGTTCTCCCTCGGAACAAGTTTCAAGGTCCTTTAAATCGTCCTGAGAAATAAACAGGACTCTCTTGATTCGAAAAGCTGAATTAAGAAGGTAAAGAGTTACCGAATAAAGACAGAACATTTGTTTCGGAATCCTTCGGTTTCCAGTTCCTGGAAGGTAAGAGAGAAGCCATTCGCACATGCCCCAAGCGCTATAATAGCTCAGTAGCACTCCACTTCAGAGTTATACCTGTGTGCACAGTAACCCGAATTCTATAATTCTTTCTTTCAGCTGAATAGGAATCATGTCCTTAGATATCTGCTAATATATATTTTAATTAATCGACATTAGTTTTCCCTGATCTTTTTAGCAAAATCAAACCCTTATATTTCAGCCAACTTCGCTATTATTATCTTTCAGCTAACAATAATTTATTGCGTCCAATCTACTTATTATCACATATTTCGCAAGATTCTTTCTTGTGTATGGAAAAGACATATCACCTCTTTTGAATATTTTCCACTATTGGAAAACATTCTCAAAGGGATCCTTGTTATTACCAATTCGTCTTTTCATTTTCTTTAGTTTTCGGTTGAAGCTTGTTATTTATTTATTTTTTATTTTTTAATATTTCTTGCATAAGTTTGTCCTCCAGGCGCCATGCAATTAACCGAGTTACATAATACATCTCTCTCTCTCTCTCTCATCTCTCTCTCTCTCTCTCTCTCTGTGTGTGTGTGTGTGTGTATCTGTGAGTGGTTCTGCTATGGTTTTCCTGGTAAAGGCAATCACAAAGATTATCCCTCTCAAAGACCCATTGGGGTGTTTACAGCCCTGAGCGTTGACTATTCTCGCCTATGTTTGTCAGTTTATTGGATACTCCCTGAAAACTAACATGAAACCACTACTCCTGCCCCTCAATAGAACCAGTTTATCTACTCTTTCTACGTTTGCCCTCCTCTTACCTATTCTGGCAACCCTCTCTCTCGAGTCACTCCCATCCAAATCTATTCACGACCACCCTTTGCGTAACATCTCTAACCACACCAAACAAGGTCCTTCATCCCAGAACTCCAACCGCTTACAAGACCACGTATCTCTACTGGGATTGAGGAATTGGGACTGTACTATATTTGCTCTGGAGCCGAGCTTAATCACCCGAAATCCTTTTACCATTTCCTTCTCTTTCTCTTCCTTTATGTCTTAGTCTTTAATTGGAATTAAATTTTACCCTTTTTGAGAGGGGGGGTGGGGTGTTTGATAGGGGGTCTGGTAGCATAAGGACGGTATATGTCTGTCTATGAAAACAAAAGTTCTTTCCCAACTTTCATTATCTTTGATCAGTCACTATAATCAACCATATTGGAAGAGGTAAGCCTACCCATGGGTTTAACTCCTTTCATTTCCCTCAAGATTCTCTAATCTCCTTTTCCACCGTTTTCCCTTATTCGTCATACCGGGGCTACATATGGGCACCAGTTTGCCGTTCGTGCCACCGGTTTTTGTACCGATATCTTTTACACGTGAACAAACCACAGGTCAGAAAAACATTAGCCCATCTACTTTGTGCATTATCAATGGCTCTGCAAAAACAAACTACTATACTCAAGCAAAATCTGTATAGATTATTGTAATGATTATAGTAAATCAAAGCAAGCACCAAGTAGAGTAAAAAAGCAAAATTTAATTTTAAGTATATACAAGAGAAAAGAAAAACTATTCCTCTACCGATAAGAAAATTGTCAGCTGAAACTAGGAATACTGCTTCCAACAACTGAGTGACACACAAACAACACCAATGACAAAAAACACCACAAACAAAACTACGCCCAAGACCCGACCTCTTCAAAGAAAATTCCCGATCCAATTCCTGATTCCAGAGTCTGCGAATGTCAAATCCGCGACTCAATGTAGCTGAAGGAACCCACCATGAAAGGGCAATATAAAAACCCGGGTCGGTCAATAAACGCTGAAGAAACGGAAACAATAAGAGCCAGTGATGGGTTGTCCTGTAAACAAAGGCCACATTTAAAGCCCCCGGGGAGATCCTCTCGAATGGAACCACCACAAAGCCACCACAGGACGTTTATGTCAGTATCCTTTAAGACAATGCCAAGAGACAGAAAACGCACCGTCGAACAAACATCCTTTCAAATATACATTACAAAGGGAAGACTTTTTTTTATTTTTTTTTTTTTTTATGAAGAGGGACCTCGACTTGTCCCAATTTACTTTTTTCTGGGCAAATATTAAAAAAATTGACAGGCACCATTTTCTTGGTGACTTACTACTTTTACATTTCCGTTATCTGTACAACATAATTAAGATGGTGTCGTCACTTGTGTACTATCAGTCTTTCGTTCAGCATACAGTATATCAATTCATTTTTTTTTTTTTTTTTACAACAAGTGCACAAACAACAGAGCGGGTAGGTTACCCTAAGGCACCAAACCTATGGCATCTGCCCAAATTTTATTTTAATTTCAACGAAGTAAGAAGAGGCTATAACACTCATAAACATAGGCTCTGCAGTTGCATGTGTCTGGAAGCCTTTGGCTACCTGATATCTCTTTGAAATAAAAATGCTACTTGCGACCGCCACTTGTTTATATATAAAATAAAATTTACTCCAATTTCTTATGCAGCTTATGTAAAAATATCCGCAAACGAATGATCAAATGAGAGGATATCTGACACAAAAGAGAAAGTTTTCCTTCCAAAGTGCACAAAGAGACAAGAAATATACTGGTCTTAGTTTGAGGCGAAGTTTCCTTCCTCGAAGGTGAACTCAGGGAAAATCATCTTAATTTTGCTTTAGTACTTCAACTTTTCTCACTCGTGTATACTAAATAATTTCTACGATTTTATTTCTTTCTCGTCTTCCAATTCGTCATAATAGGAACTGAACTTTATTCACTCTTCCTGGGGAAGTGAGATGTTTTACAACATGTTACTCGAAAATTAGGCACACCATCAATGACGATAGTGACAAATCTTACAAGACATAATTTAACACAAATATCACAAAAGTCTTTATTTCCTCTACGTTGCATACCTACTGTCATTTTGCAATATAAGACTGATTGCAAAACCCTCCCAAAGGAGAAGTCATACGACGTCAAGACTCACGTTTTAAAATACTGTTATGAAGCCCTTCCACTAATACCCTAACGCTCCTCACATTTCTCATGAAAGGAGAGCTTTAATATGCAAATCCTTTCTTACTGTCCCAAGCCCTCGGAACCTCAGTCTCACTGTCGAAAACCCCTCCCAACTAAAGTCATGGAGCGTGACAACAAATGTCCATTTATCATACACATTAAGACAGTTATTTCCCTTGATTATTTTCCTTACTCTTCCTTGGGCTAAAGTAGAAAAAAGTCAAAACTATCAATATTTGCGAAAACGATTTTGATACTGCTTCAGAGCCCTAATTTGTTGGATGTCCACATATGGTGCTGTGTTTTGGGAACGTGTTATGGACAATTGTAATAATATAAATTATATAAGTATATGTGCAGTTACAAAATATTCATGTTTCTTACGCAAGCTGCCCCACCGTCCGATTACCAAATGAAGTCGTAAATATCACAAGCAATATCGAAACAATACAAAAATTTAACTTATATTCTCCCACTGACTTTCCTGACTGACCAAGCCCGGTATCTGGTTTTCCTCTGTAATATATGAGACACAACAACCAAAATGAAACAACCAACCAATGTTACATACACACACCATCTCATTTTCAACAAAATGGTATCAAGTCAATGGAAGTGCGGAAAACAGAATTGAAAAATCTCCGTAAACGTCTCCGATAACGAGATGTTTCCGGGCAAGAGAACGTCATTAGGCCTACACGGATCATTATTTTCCCCAGGACGCTCACCGAAGGACATCTCTTTTGAATAAACCCGAAATCGCCAAAGGACTCGCTTAACGGGGTATACTTCAGAAACGGCCATTTTATCTTGGAAATTATCTCGTCCACTTTTTCTTCAGGGATTTAGCTTCTTGCTAGTTTCTTCAATATACGAAAAGTAAACGTAAAGTCAACGATCATTAGGTAAGTTGTACCAATAAGCTGAATGATAAGCTTTTAAAAAGCATTAATGTATTTTAACTGCAAGCGAGATACAAGATGTAAAGCCCAATTATGTAAGGGTATTAATTATTGATAGTGATAGAAAAAAAAGTATAGCTAATAGAAAGTAGACTGAAAATATTTTGTTTGTCGTTAATGAATGGGTATTTGAATATAAAATGAGTAAGACTCATTCAATCAGAATGCATGTCATTGATAGTGAGTTGCTCACAGAAAAAGTGAAATAGACATAACTTTTGTTAATGGGCATCACACAGACTTTTACTTTGGGCATCACACAGGCTTTGTACTTTGGGTATCACACAAATTTATGCTTCCCAAAGCAGGAATTGTAGGCTATTACTTCTTGGGCTAAGATTTTTTTCTAATCTGACCCAAGTTGCTTAATTCTCGAGTAGAGACTTAGATTTATCTTTTCTATATTTCTCTGTTATAAAGAACTTGGATTTCTGCTGAGGCAAATAAGCGAGCTGAATTTTGCAATAATATAAATATATTTAGAATTATTTCAATGTTATCCAAAGAACTTATTTATAGTAAAAATAGTTTGTATATATATATATATATATATATATATATAATATATATATTATATGTATATATATGATATTATATGTATATATATAGTATATATATATATATATATATATATATATATATATATATATATATATATATATATATATGATATATATTATAATATATATATATATATTATATTTATATATTATATATATATATAACAGCAGAAACCCAAGATCTTTATACCACAGAGATATCGGAAATGAAAAATCCAAGTCTCTACAGCAACTTGGTTCAGATTAAAAAGAAAATCTTAGCCCATGCAGTAACAGCCTACAGTTCCTGCTTTGGGAAGTAAAAGTCTGTGTGATGCCCAAAGTAAAAGTCTGTGTGACATCTATTAACAAAAGTTATGTCTATTTCACTTTTTCTGTGAGCAACTCACTATCAATGACATGCATTCTGATTGAATGAGTCTTACTCATTTTATATTCAAATGCCCATTCATTAACGACAAACAAAATATTTTCATTCTACTTTCTATTAGCTATACTTTTTTTTCTGTCACTATCAATAATTGATACGACGTCTTTCCTGAGCCCAACTTCATTTTACTGACCTAGAGGTCGACACATCAATTTTATTTATTAGGTTTTTCCACTTAATTGTAGTATTTCATCAAGAGTCTACAATAGAAAAAAAATGAGACTGAAATCGTAAGTAATATTTCCAGCAAAGCCTCATATGTTTTTCCCTTTAATCAAACTTCCGTTCAGCTGTTACTCTCATCAACGCTCTTGGATAATGACTGATGCCGATTCGAAAAGAAATGACCCCCGTCTGAAAGGTATGAAGTACAGTATATTGAAAGATCTGCCCTAATTCGATCAACTCTCGCCTTCGATTAGGCCTAGACTAAGGGTTCCTTGCATTAGTCTTTATCCCCATTCAAATTCATTGCACCTAAAGTGAAGGTGTTGGATGTCTGGAATGACCATTTTAACTAAATGGTTATAAACATTTAATATTCTTTGTCGTTATGATTTGTGCATAAGTTTTAGCAATGTGGATATGATAGTGCTCTTTTTACGCTTGTAAAAGAAAATTAAAATTAAACTAGAGGAATTAGCAATGCTACTCAAAAAGATATCAGATTAAAAAAACCAAGCATACATCTTTTCTGAGACTATTTCCAGGATTATTTAGGAAACATGATCATGTGAGGATGAAAAACGAACCTCCCTGCTGACCTGGGGTGTCAGAAACGGATTTACTTTGAGGTAGAACTGAATTTGATATGATTTGATTTATATAGATTTTTGGCATTATGCCAAGTACTGGGGCAACTACGGTCAATCAGCGCTGAAACGGAAATTGACAGTAAAAGGTTTGAAAAGTGTAGGAGAAGGAAAACCTCGCAGTTGCACTATGAAACAATTGTTAGGAGAGGGTGGACAGTAAGATGGAAGAAAGAGAATATGAACGGAG
Source organism: Macrobrachium nipponense (assembly GCF_015104395.2). Lineage (NCBI taxonomy): Eukaryota > Metazoa > Arthropoda > Malacostraca > Decapoda > Palaemonidae > Macrobrachium > Macrobrachium nipponense. The sequence continues at coordinate 89,871,188 of NC_087203.1, read as the reverse complement.
GTACAGTAAAGGGAATGAAAGTATTTGCAGTTAGGTGTGCACTGACGGCACTACCCCACTACGGGGTAGGAAGAACTGAAAAAACTGTCGTTTTGTTATCATCAAAATAGTCATACCCAAGTAACAAGCTTTTGATAGTCATCTATCTCTGGTATATCACGAGCACGCAAACTCTGCAGAGAGAGAGAGAGAGAGAGAGAGAGCTTCTCCAGAAACTACACTCATCCTCTCCAGGATGCTGTTGGTAAGTAAACCATGGGCGAGTAATGTATTCTAGTGAGGACTGGAAACGAGCAGCATAGCTCTTTAGTATTTCTATTGCATTAGGTGGAAGGGAGACCACCTGGCCCCCAGTGCGTGGTGTAGGAGTCTCGGCACACAATTCCTTTAGGAATTGTCCAAGTAGTTCCTACAATTCCAAGAAAATCCTTAATTTTCGATAGCACACATTTATATGTATGTATGTATGTTTATTTTATTTATATTTATATATATGTACATATACAAATATATACATATAATATATGAATAATATATATATATATTATATATATATATATATATATATATATATATATATACATATATATCTATATATAATATATATATATATATATATATATCCATACATATATATATCTATATATATATATATATATATATATATATATATATATATATATACCTATCTATATAATTATATATATAATATCATGTCTTTATATATATCATTATACATAAACGTCAAATTATGAATGTTTTTACAATAAAGATAACTTGAATATTCAAAAACACTTACTGCAGCGATTTTATCAATAATAAAGAGTGCTGAATGTCCAAGCTATGAAAATATGACACCTACTTACACAATGCATAAACACGAAAGAACTATGACAGGAGAACACAATTTGTTTAAACGAAGTAGTTGTATTGATGTTCACGGAAGGATTGCTGGACAAACAGCAATTTGGTATCCTTTTCTTGAAGTAATAAACCAATGGGTGAAAAATAAGATGTAAAACAGGACTAACTAGATGTTCAACAATTGGAAAATATCTTCAGCAGCAATATAGTGCTACTGTAACTATGGGGAATATAAAAAAAAGGTCTGTTCAAACTGGAGTCACAAAAGAAAGCCAGAGATCGAGGAGGAAGATCATGACGAGAGAGAGATGAGAGAGAGAGAGAGAGGAGGAGAGGGGGAGAGGAGAGAGAGAAGAGAGAGAGGAGAGAGAGACTCGCTATCTAAAAAATGCTAATGACACATCCAATAAGAATAAACATTAATCGCAATAATTGACAATCTTATTCTACGTGACCAGAAACACTACTAAGAAATCGATGTTTTTCTTAAAAAATTCAAATTAAATAAAGTAATTCCTAAAGCAATGGTCCTTTACTACATAAAGATGACTTAATAACATCTTGATCAGCAACTTTGATAACAACCGAATAATTCACAAATGGATTCAGTAAAACATAATATTTATCAACATCACTCTAGACAGGCTTACGATCACCATCAGATACCAGTAATTGCAAAACTCTTATATAGGTAGGTTTGACTGAAATCCCTTGAACCGTTCAGGAATAGTTGCAACGACATTGTAATTGTGACAGACACACTAAGCAGGACATATGGACGATATCCCCTCACACAAATCTCAGTGTGATAGCCTACCTTTGGACTAAAATTTGAGAAAATTCAGCCACCCGTGAAACAGATTGAAATTACCTACTTTTGCTTCATGTTAACAATATAGCAAGTTGCAGTGACAAGGTAGTTAGGTAATTACCATAGAAACATTAATAAACTGACACACTGGATGGCAGATACACGTTCTCCCTTCATGCATTTGTCTGCATAATTGTCTACCGTTGTACAAAGCTCAAGTGAAATTCCTCTGTGTGAAAGGGGTTACGATGACAAGGTGTGACAGATTATGACAGAAGGATGATCTCCCTTCACGTTCATCTATATATGAGTGTCTCTACCTTTGTACCATTTGACTGAAATCCCCTCAACCGTGTAGGAGGAACCGCGAAGATGTGACAAGCATGACAGCCATGCAGACTGACAGACAGGGTGACGAAAATGGAGGAAATAAACTGTTTCCAACCAAATTTGTCGGTATGCTTAAAAAAAACAACACTGCTAAACCGAAAATAAAAATACGTATTCACGGTACGACCCTCACATTTCCAACGGCGAAACACGCAATTGCAGGATACTCATTTTAGGAAGTAGTGTTGGTCAACGTTACTTGACCAAAAATACTTCCTGAATCTTTAAGGGATTCCTCCAGAGATTTTTCTCATGCCATTCAGTCCTCAGGAACGTGTATATTCCGCAGACTTTCATTGACTGGTAGCTGATGTATTTCAAACTACTTGTAACCCGTCATCAAACATCATCAAAAGGACAGGAAAAAAAACAGGAAGAGACGTTTGTACTCAGAGTTCTGTATACGAACTTGCGTCGTTGACCTGGTGATACCAACGTTATAAAGCAAGTGAAATATGGAAACAGAAATATAATGCCAACTGACGCCAACTCATGCATACATACTGTAAAGGGATATTATTCATCCACGTGGAATCACTTTGTTAGGGGTGACCCTACAATCGATATTAAAACTCCATAGGCGCGGCGCGTTAATTAAAATCACAGTTAAATTTGATTGTGCAGGTGCAATGATGAGAATAATTAAAAAAAGTTACTTAATGTACAGCAGCTTTTGCACCTATTCAGATGTCAATTTCCCAATATCAGTGGGTATTAAGAGATAATTGAAACGAGTCCTTTACTTGATAGATATAAAAAAAAAGGTTTAGGTTAATCTACTCGTTAATGAAAATCCCCTTTTATTTTTATGCATCTCCGTGGGCTCAGTGGTAAATGAGATAAAAATATTACTCATGAATACACACACACACACACACACACACACACACACACACACACACACACACACACATATATATATATATATATATATATATATATATATATATATATATATATATATATATATATATATATATATATATATATATGCACTTCGGAAAAATAAAAG
>NC_087203.1:89852226-89867611 GCF_015104395.2 Macrobrachium nipponense | reverse complement strand
TGCCAACGGAAATAAACTTCAGTTGGATTTATGCTGAAAGCATATGGATTGGAACATTTCTCCTCTCTCTCTCTCTCTCTCTCTCTCTCTCATGACAACACATCTTCAATTCCATTGCAAATTTAAGATGAATAAGAGTAAAGGTCTTTTTGTCAATTTCTTGCCTGTTGAATCACAAAGACAAACAGGTTTGCAGGAGGATGGCGGATTTGTCACGCCTCCCCTACCCTCCCGATCCCATACCTAACCCCCCTCCCCGAACAAACAAGAAAGATCCATTTGGATTTTATTATTATATAATCCCCTCTTACTTGTAATTCCGGACATGATGCATTTCATATACATTATTATGTATTTTGCGTATTGAATCTGGCATTTTATATTTTTTTAAATATAAAATACCATATTATTATTGAATGTTCAAATACTTATGCTCTCGAAAGATTGAGTACTTCTCTACAACTAATATACCCCATATTCCTGTTTCCCTAACTGAAGAGGGAGTTAGTTTTTAATTAAGAGGGAAAGTCCCCAGCGTTCCAATTGCAGTGGAACCACTAGGGGATTTATTTTTAATTTACTTGATTTGAGTCTGTCTGTCATATGCAGGAAGAAGTTAGACCGTGAAACTTACGTAATGACAGCCATAATAAGTTGAACTTCCTTAATTCACATCATTTTGTTTTCGTTTCCTTAAGTCTTCTGGTATTTTTCATATAATATTTCTCTGCTTCCTTCCACGTACCTATAGCATGAGGTTTGGATGAGAGAGAGAGAGAGAGAGAGAGAGAGAGAGAGAAACGTATGCATGCTTTCCTCTGAACAAGTACAAGTCGTTTGTGTACCCATTCACTCAGATTCCTTATATACTGGTGGCATTATGGTTCACAGCCTTTGCACAAAGGTACTTATATTCTTTTTCGAACTTGAGGTACTTGAAGTCAAGGGAGAGAGCGAGCGAGAGCCTTAGATGCTGTTCTTGAAAGTGCCTCTATGTCTGATCGTTTTTGCAACTAGGCACTTTCCTTTAGTTTTAAGAATAATCTCTTCGACTTGGTTCTGTCTAACAGTGCAAGAGCCTTTTCTCTACTTGAGATATCGTAATTTGTTTGTAATTATTCCGTTTTATTTATCTAATGCTGTAAGGTATTTTGTCGTTCTCAAACAGGAATTTTAATCACGTACCAAACAAATTTTGAGAGAACATTTCGACACAGGTTTTCATTCCGCCGTGCCTCTTTTTTTGTAGAAACTAGCCTTGAAAGTATAGACATATTCCTTCAGTACTATTACTATTTCATATTTCCACTTACAGTCGCTTTCTATATACGGTCTAAGACCATCTTTAGCAGCATCCGAGATCCTCTGGCTTTTGAGCCTCGGGTCTTGCATTTTCTTATCCTCTTCACCCTACGATCTATACGCAGTGGTTCCCAAACTGGGGGAAATTTCCCCCTGGGGGGAAATTTGAAGCTACCAGGGGGGAAATAATTACACTACCTACTAACTAAAAAATCTCAGATGGATTTTCTCATGCTTTAATTTGTTACTAACCGCTCTCTATGGCTATGCGGTTAGTTGTTACTAACCGCTCTCTATCCACTTTACTCTGTGACTATATGTTTATCAGTATATTTGTACTTTTGAAAAATAAATTACTAAATAGTCCCAGTATATTTTAACTACTCTTTCCCCCATACACATGAAGGGGGAACCTGGATGGCTGAACTGGATGCAGGGGGAAATGACAGAAAAAAGTTTGGGAACCACTATTCTATAGTCTTGAAGAGCCAATTTACTGTTGTCAGTCTTTCTCCTTTATTCGTAGATATAGATACCCATTACGTGGTTGTCTGCCACAAAGCCAGCCATAACTCGGTGCTTCTTCTTCTATTATAGGCCTGCATTAATTACAGCCTTTCTTCCAGAAAGTTAGCCAATATATCCAGAAGTTGGCCCGAACTCCTCTTGATGTCTTGTAGGTCCCTGTGATATGGTTCCATTGAGTGTTATTATTACACTGCATCCCTATATAACTTCTACAATATACGTAAAAGTTGTGTCCTGTCTTTGAGGATACATCGTGATTACCCCGTAAAAGGCATTAAGGATATTTCCTTCATTTATTAAGGATGCTTTCCTTCATTTATATTAATTATCGATTCTTTCATCTTTTATTAAAATACTTTTTATCTGTGAAAGAATACAGAAGTTGAGGAAGAGGATTAAGCGACGAGTAACCTTGGGAAAACAGTGACGCTTTCAGTCGAGTTTTTGAGGCTGGTCTTATATCTCGGTCTTAAGTGTATGTCGTTGGCTACGTTCTACGATGTGTTATGTTAATTATCGCTGGTATTTTAGTACCCTTTTCATAAAGAAAACCTTTAGTCTCCTATTTTTGTAGCCACAGAAAAACTCTACAACGTTTTTTGATTGAAGTTTACCAAATTTGCAGTTGCAGTCGGTGGTTATGTTACTGGACCCACTTAAGAGGAATTGTCGATTTGATATTCTTTAGATTCAAGGATGCATTTTTTAAAGAATATGATATAATCTTATGAGTTATACTAGCCTATACCCATGTAATACACCTATTTAACTTACTTCCTGTCACGAATGTTTGACGATTTTTCTAAGTATCGGCTTCACTTGACATTTCGTTTCGTTACATGCGGGAAAAAATACACATATTATTGGACGGAGAAAGTTTGATTTTGAATTGATGAAGTCAAGAATGTTGTTGATAAGTGTGAAGCGGTCGAATTCCTGTTAATAACAAAAAAAAGTTGTGTTTGCTGAACTGTAAGTATGACCTTGACCTTGACATCATTTCCGAGTTCGGACATAAGTGATGTCAAATTGCCTCAGGTTCTGACCACCCCATTCACGAGATCTGTTTGGTTGTCTTCACTTTCTAACAGACTTACTGGGAGTGAAATACCCTATTAATATAAGAAACGTTTTCACTCCATTTCACAATACATAGCTTTGGTCAAAGTTTGAAGTGACTTTAATGGGAGTATGATATTTGATTTCATATTTCTAAGGGACATGGATCCCCCTAGGCAGAGTCTATCGAGATCTCTTAAAAAAACAAATGCCACTTTTATTCACAGAATCACAGAATCGGAAAGTCTTATTCTACGTCATGATTTTTATTATGGAAATGCACCGAAACATTTAGAGTGGAGGTGCTAATCATTGGTACGCTGTAGTATTTATTCACCCTTCGTGATCAAAGAATTAAAAAAGAAAATCATGAATTTTTCATATGGCAGCTCTTGCTGATTACGGTGTGCAACAGACAACTTTGTAATTAGCTCTGTTCGAGCCAGGTTGTCTTTTGAAAATCGGGAACGAACTCTTATTTTTCTCTTATTATGAAATATGCTTTCATATCGTTTGCCTCCGTAAGGGGTAGTGCCGTCAGTGCAACTCATGCGGCGCACTGTAGGCATTACTTAAGGTTATTTGCAGCGGGACTTGGTCCATACCTATAACCCCTGTCGGTTATTTAACTGTACCTCCTTTCATATTCTCCTTCGTCCATCTTACTTTCCACCCTCTCCCAACAGTTGATTCATAGTTCAAATGCAAGGTTTTCCTCCAGTTACACCTTTCAAGTCTTGTACTGTCAATTTCCGTTTCAGCGATGATTGACCTCATAGGTTTATATTCTGTGAAATATATCTCGTACGAGGTATAATGCGTTTCGACGTATTCAACATTGTTGCACAGAAGAAAGTATTTTTTTTTATTGGAGCATGGTGGCGCCGGCGATGGAGGGCATTGGATAGAGTTTCCCTCCACTTTCTTTCAGTCTTAGATCCATCGACAAGTAATTAGGACGTCTTTCGTGGAGTGAAAGAATGGCTCAATTCAAAGCTTTTCATTTTCACTCCCGGAAAGACAATCTGTATCTCAGATCCGTTCGTCCTTTTAACTTCGTATCATCATCATCGCTTTCGTCTGGGAGATAAACTTAGACGTTCGTTTTCACAGTCAGCTGGCGAATCAGAGTTGAGATAACGGGCAAGATGAACAATCCTAAAAAAAAGTAAAATATAATAAAAAATAAGAAAGAAGATAGTCTTCCTCTTCAGACTAATGAGATCTGTCTCTCGAAACTTGATTGCAGTGCCCTCTTCCTCTCGGAAAACTTTCATTTCAATCGGGAATCAAGAACGGTTTGAAACTTCTCTTGCTATTTTTATCCTCCCTCCTTCTCTCTCTCTCTCTCTCTCTCTCTCTCTCTCTCTCTCTCTCTCTCTCCTATGGCGCTTTAAATGAAGACTCTAAGGACATTAGTCTAGGGTTCGTTTTCAACTGCGATCCCAAACACCCACCCCAACTTTTTTATTTATTTCTTACGGACTAATTATTTTGCATTCCATAGACTACAATTAGTAGATTACCTTTTTTTTTAGTAATGTATTGGCTTGCTCATTATTTATTTTGGTGCCTAAATCAAGTACTTTTTTGACAGGAAGGTTAAAGCTAGGGAGATATGATTTGTCGAATGTCAGCCATTCTCATTCTCAGAATTTCACGATTGTCGTATTCTACTTTATTCCGTAATGATGATCCCTAAAATACAATGTTCAAATAGAATTCGGTTGCAAGCACCTCTTGAGTAGTTTTCCCGTGCCTCCTTGAGCATAATATGGCCGCGCCTGTTTAAGTTTTCCGTAAAAGAAAACAAATCTTAAAAACTACTGAGGCTAGAGGGCTGCAAATTGTTAGGTTGATCATCCACCCTCCAATCATCAAACGTACCAAACTTTAGCCCTTTAGCCTTGGTTTTTATTTTATTTAAGGTTAAAGATAGCCATGATCGTACTTTGACACCGCTTTCCCAACAACACAGACCACCACCAGACCGTGGCTGAGTTTCATGGGCCGCGGCTAAGAGTTGTATGGGCCGTGGTTGAACGTTCCATACAGCATTATACACTGTACAGAAAACTCGATTGCGCCGAAGAAAATTCGCATCTTTTACTTATTGTATGTAACATATTTCGTAATTGAGCAGTTACTTAGATAAAGTTGTGAGTTGGAAATCATAAATTTTGTTTGTTGATGTTTGCGGCTATATTTATTACCGTTTATAGTCAGGGACAATGAGTACATTAAGGTGGCGCCTGAGTATGTTTCTGGTAATTACAATAATTACTGTTTAACACATTTTGCCGGGAAACCCAGGGCACCACGTCCTACGTTTGGTTAGGTTAGGATATTAATATTACAAGCTTCATTACTTCCTTTCAGCTTGTAGTATTTACTTTGACCTCGTTAATTACAGCATATTTTTACATCATTTTCGTTGCTCGAGTACAGTTCCGAGATATTAGAAAGTGTTTTTTTTACTCTTAAATAATTAATTTCTTAAAATTTATCAAATTATTACTGCCGCTATTTAAGTCATCTCCAAAATCTCTGTGACTCTCGTGACTTTTTCCGTTTTATAATCTTGAAAGTATATGTATATATATATATATATATATATATATATATATATATATATATATATATATATATATATATATATATATATATATATATATATATATATATATATATATATATATATATATGTATATGTATATGTATATCGCGATCGCTTCATTTCAGAGACCGATGGTTGCTCATGACATTTGGTAAATGGGGTCTCTTCGATTTAACCGAACGGGTTTCCAATTCTTGGCGACTTCCCAACCACCTTTCCCTCCGTCTAATAACCTCATTAGTGGCATTTATGACTAGTAGATTATTCTTCACCCCTTCGACCTTGACCAATACTCACAAGTATATTTTTGGTCATATGATTTCGCATGACAATATTTGTTTTTCTTTCATTTGAATTTTTCAGTTAATTATATAGATTTCGTCGGCGTATTGATTGATTACGTTTATCTATGTGATTACGTTTAGCTATGTTACAGTTCGTCCAACGTGAGTTATTTTAGGGTTTAGGATTTTAAAAAATAAATGGTTTCTTTGAGTCTCTGGGTCTTTGTTGACTGCAAAGAAAAATTCTTTTAAATCAGGAGTGATTCTGATCAGCCTGCTGGCGGAGAATTTATAAAAAAAAACATTAATCCTGACTGTAAGGACTCTCTCTCTCTCTCTCTCTCTCTCTCTCTCTCTCTCTCTCTCTCTTTTCTCTCTCTCTCTCTCCCTCTTTTTCTCTCTTCCTCTATCTCTCTTTTTCTCTCTCCCTCAATCTCTCTCTTTCTCTCTCCCTCAATCTCTTTCTCTTTCTCTCTCTCCATCACTGGGAGATATTTTTCGAAAAGCCCCGTAGGGTGTAGTGCCGTCAGTGAACCCTCATGCGGTGCACTGTAGGCATTACTTATGGTTCTTTGCAGCTTTCCTTCGGCCCCTAGCTGCAACCATTTCGTTCCTTTTACTGTTCCTCCTTTCATATTCTCTTTCTACTTCCCACCCTCTCCTGACACTTGATACATGGTGCAACTGCGAGGTTTTCCTCCTGTTACCCTTTCAAACCTTTTACTGTTTTATTTTCATTTCAGCGCTGAATGACCTCATAGGGCCCAGTGCTTGGCCTTTGGCCTAAATTAAAATCAAGTCAACTCCATTTTTCGAAAAAGATCTCCGTGACGTTGCTGCCATTGCTGTGACGGAAGGACTGAAATTAGAAAAAAAAAACACGATTACTGTCTGACCACCTACACCCAACCACCTACAGCCAAGCGCCACGTCATGTATTCACTGCAACTGGAGTTAAACTGAAGCGTTATAATACCTTCTAATTTTTTTCTTATTTTTTATTATTCTGGAAATAGCTCTACACACACTCGAATTATAATTTTGAAATTTCATTAGCTGATTTAATCTCGGGGATTTATGCAATACGGGTATGTATGTAAGAATACACAAAAACATTTTCATCTAGATGTTTCACTCGCGAGTACTTGACAGTTACGAGTGTGTGCATTATTATTTATACTTAGAGCATGTGGCCTCAGCGAAGGCGATGCCGCCGTGGCATAATGGGAGATGATTAAAGGATTATACTCTTGACCTGCGACACAACGCTCCTCAGTAAACGGACTTTCAAGTGGCTCTTCATTGGGACATTTGCTCGACACTGATCATCCCGTTTGTTACTCTGAGCTGTCCAGCCACTTATTGAGTGAGGTGATTGGTCGGGACTGCAGATCTAATCTCGATTCAATACGTGATTAGTTGTGCAACGAAAGACATTATTTCGAAAACTCTTCGTGTGGTAACTCACCCTCCCCCCCTCCCCCACCCCCTCCTCTCTCTCTCTCCTCTCTCTCCTCTCTCTCTCTTCTCTCTCTCTCTCTCTCAATAAATATCACAATATTTTAAATAACCAAAGAATTTTCTCCCTCACTCACTCACAGTTTTTGCGAAGGATGTCGCTTTGTGAAGAGAATTTCTCTCTCTCTCTCTCTCTCTCTCTCTCTCTCTCTCTCTCTCTCTCTCTCTCTCTCTCTCTCTCTTAATAAGTATCACAATATTTTAAATAATCAAAGAATTTATGATGTCGCCTTTTGAAGAAAATTCTCTCTCTCTCTCTCTCTCTCTCTCTCTCTCTCTCTCTCTCTCTCTCTCTCAGTTCCGGGTGTAGGCCACGAAATCCTAATTGCAATCAATCCTCTTAAACATGCGAGACACAGCAAGATAAAAAATGAATTATCTTTACAGCCGTGTTTGTTGCACCTACGTCATGCCAGTCATCATCCCTTTAATATTTGCTTTACAGACAAATGTCAAAATAAACGTAGCTCAATCTGCTATTCGAATTAGCTCTGCATGGAAAATATTTTGCCCATGAAAAGCCTAACATTTACCTAACACTAAAACCGATACTACTACTACTACTACTACTACTACTACTACTACTACTACTACTACTACTACTACTACTATCATCTTTATTACCTGTCAGGACCCCCAAAACGTAGTTATAAAGAGATGAAAGGATAAAACCTATCCGTCTAATTCGGAATCGTTAAATGAGAGAACCAAGAGATTAATTTTCCTCCCAACCACGTCATTATTAGCTTGACCTGAGTTGCTATAAACAACTAATGCTCAGAGAAGAGTAGAAGATACTATTTTACGATAAATATATAATTTGGCGACTAAAGAAGTTGCAAAAGAAGTCGGCTGATAATTTGTCAGTAAAAAAAGAAATAAATAAATTAATAAAAATCTTTTTAATCTTCTGGAAAAGAATATGAGGTGACAGTCCCTGAAATTCAAACGTTCTAAAAAGAACGGAAGGTCTCCAGTGCATCACTTGCAAAACCTGGGATCATTTCGATGATTTTTTCGAAAAGAACGTTACGGTTTACAGCCGAACACTGGAAGAAATGGGGATTTTTTATTCCTTTATTAAAAAAAAAAAAAAGTTTCGAAATGACAGGGGCACCAGGAACGATTCTCCTATTTCAGTGTCAAAAGAGGAAAAAGGCAAACGAGTGTTCAGTAAAAAGAGGAAGCCCATCGAATGGGAGATTTTTACTGCCATTTATTGCTCTCAGTTTTTTATCGTTTCTGCGCTGTCCTGAAGTAGAGAGAAAAAGAACAATTTAGATGCATATCTGTATGGATAAAGATATTTTTAGGCAAAATTATATGCGATTAGATTGATTATAAAGTATTCGAAAATCATTTTCATAATTAAACTCGCAAAAAATACGAAGAAAAGAAGACGTTATGGAAAACTTCCCCACACTGAAATTATAAAACATGAATGGCATTCAAATATAACAAATGTTTCCCAGCAAATGCTGAAAAAGTGGTAATCATATACACCCACACAAGAAGGTGCAACATATTTCCATGTGTAGTCATGCAGGTATAAACGGCATCATTTCCAAGCATAAAACTTTATCTGATGAAGGATCGCCCTCCTCATTAATCTTATCACACACGACATCTTTCTCCCAATCATTTATCATTCAAATAAACATTTGCCGCCCACTGTAACCACCAGCAATTGAATTTCTAGGAAAACACGGGTTTTAAATAGCAGTGACCACACACATATGGTACCAATTTTTGCTCCCAATTCTTAGAACCTTCGCCAGGTACCTTGAAATATGGAGTTGCTTTTCATTCATTCTTAAACTTACTCCACCCACTCCCACATACTATCACAGGTCTCTTTGTCTCCATCATTCTGAACGAAGCGAATTTAACTGCAACTTTTGTAACGGTTTAAAAAAATTGTATCGAGACTTCCATTTCCAATATTTTCTTTATTCAGTGACCACAAAAGATTTTCTCATTTCTATTATTATCATTATTATTATTATTATTTTTTTTTTTTTTTTTTTTGCTCTATCACAGTCCTCCAATTCGACTGGGTGGTATTTATAGTGTGGAGTTCCGGGTTGCATCCTGCCTCCTTAGGAGTCCATCACTCTTCTTACTATGTGTGCCGTTTCTAGGATCACACTCTTCTGCATGAGTCCTGGAGCTACTTCAGCCTCTAGTTTTTCTAGATTCCTTTTCAGGGATCTTGGGATCGTGCCTAGTGCTCCTATGATTATGGTACGATTTCCACTGGCATATCCATATCCTTCTTATTTCTATTTTCAGATCTTGATACTTATCCAATTTTTCCTCTCTTTCTCTTCAACTCTGGTGTCCCATGTATTGGCGACATCAATGAGTGATACTTTCTTCTTGACTTTGTCAATCAACGTCACGTCTGGTCTGTTTGCACTATCACCCTATCCGTTCTGATACCATAGTCCCCAGAGGATCTTTGCCTGATCATTTTCTATCACTCCTTCAGGTTGGTGCTCGTACCACTTATTACTGCAAGGTAGCTGAGTTTCTTGCACAGGCTCCAGTGGAGGGCTTTTGCTACTGAATCATGCCTCTTTTTGTACTGGTTCTGTGCAAGTGCCGGGCATTCACTTGCTATGTGGTTTATGGTTTCACTTTTCGTATTGCACTTCCTACATATGGGAGAGATGTTATTTCCGTCTATCGTACTTTGAACATATCTGGTTCTTAGGGCCTGATCTTGTGCCGCTGTTATCATTCCTTCAGTTTCTTCTTTAGCTCTCCCCATCTGTAGCCATTGCCAATTGTCATCGCTGGCTAGTTCTTTAGTCTGTCTCATGTATTGTCCGTGCATTGGTTTGTTGTGCCAGTCCTCTGTTTCTTCTGTCTGTCCTTTCTCCTGTCTCTGTATATTTCTGGGTCTTCGTCTGCTTTTATTATCCTTCTTTTCCCATGCACTCTTTAGCCACTCGTCTTCACTGGTTTTCAGATATTGCCCCAGTGCTCTGTTTTCGATGTTGACGCAGTCCTCTATACTTAGTAGTCCTCTCCCTCCTTCCTTTCGTGTTATGTATAGTCTGTCCGTATTTGCTCTTCGGTGTAGTGCTTTGTGTAGTTGTCATATGTTTCCTGGTTTTCTGATCTATGCTGCGGAGTTCTGCCTTCGTCCATTCCACTATTCCTGCGCTGTATCTGATTACTGGCACTGCCCATGTGTTTATGGCTTTTATCATATTTCCGGCGTTGAGTTTTGACTTGAGTATCGCCTTGAGTCTCTGCATATATTCTTTCCTGATCGTGTCCTTCATCTCTTGGTGTTTTATATCTCCTCCTTCCATTATTCCCAGGGTATTTGTAATCCTGTCTCATCTATGTGTTTGATGTTGCTCCCATCTGGTAGCTTTATCCCTCCCAGTTCTCGTTACTTTTGCCTTTTTGTATGTTGACTAAGGCGCGATTTTTCTATTCCAAACTCATCCTGATGTCCCCAGATACAATCCTTACAGTCTGGATTAGGGTATCTATTTCCTTGATGCTCTTACCATACAGCTTGATGTCGTCCATGAACATCAGATGGTTGATTCTGTTGCCTCTTTCTTGAGTTGGTACCCGGCATCCATCTTCTGTAGTACTTTTGTCATGGGAATCATGGCTACTACGAAGAGTAGTGGGGACAGTGAGTCTCCCTGGAAGATCCCTCTCCTGATATTAACCTCTGCTAGTTTTATTCCAGAGCTTGTAAGTATGTATTCCAGTTGCGCATTGTATTTTTGAGGAAGCTGATGGTATTTTCCTCTGCCCTATATTTTCAGGCATTCTATTAGCCATGTGTGGTATCATGTCGAAGGCTTTCTTATAGTCTATCCATGCCATGCTTAGGTTGGTTTTCCTTCTCCTACTGTTCTTCATTACCATTTTGTCTATCAGAGCTGGTCTTTTGTGCCCCTACACTTCCTTCTGCAGCCTTTCTGTTGTGGGGGATGGTGTTTGTCTCCTCTAGGTAGTTGTATAGCCTTTCACTGATGATACCTGTTAGTAACTTCACATTATTGGTAGGCAGGTGATAGGCCTGTAGTTACTTGCTATATTTCCCTTACTCTGGTCTTTTTGTACTAAGGATGTTCTTCCTGTGGTCATCCATTTGGATGCTTGGTAATTTGAGATACAATGCTGGAGTTGTTCTGCTATTCGTGGGTGTAGGCCTTGAAGTGAGCCAGTATCCATGGACTTCATCGGGACCTGGGGCTTTCCAGTTTGGCATTTTCTTTAGTTGGGTGCTGACTGTGTCTGTCGTGATGTCTGTGAATCTTTGTTTTATTCTCCCTGTTTCTTCTTCCTTGACTTCCTGGAGCCATGTTGCATGTTTGTTGTGTGATACCGGATTGCTCCATATGTTTCCCAGAGTCTCTTACGTTGGTTCGGCTTCAGGAATTATTATTATTATTATTATTATTATTATTATTATTATTATTATTACAAACTTATAAAGGTTCCAAGAATCGGATTCATGTATAGAAAAAAATCAATGACATGCAATTACAAATATTATAATGAAATCTATATGTACATATGTCTGTTATAAATATGCTACAAGTTTACCTTCAGATTGTATTATGGATACATGATATTTTCATGGAGTAGTGAGAGAAAATAGACAAAAGTAGGAGTTCGAGGTGAAATTATACTCATTAGCAAAAAAAGATAGTGAATGGTCTGTAGATAGCCCAATTATGATGCTAAATGGGAACCATAAGATTTGAGCAGACAATATCGCATTCACGGTAGAAGGTTGAAAGTATTCACAGGCAAATGTAATGGGTAATGGTTTGATAAAAGGATATGGGAACCTCAAAATAGGTGGTGAGAGAAAGTAGCAGCGCTTCAAAGAGAAGAAGAAGAATGTCTTCAGAAAACAAAGTTTGGAATCATTTCAGTGATTTCTTGAGGGGCTTTGAACCAACTAACGTTTCTGTATGAGGGTGTAGGCGAAGAACAAATGAAGGAACTAAGAGAATTGGCTGCTGAGGTAGAGGGTTGAGTGAAGAGTGAGAAATGAGGACACACGATAAAGGAGGGTTAAAAAGTTTACCCTGGGTAAAAAGGGGGTCAGATTATTTCGAGGTAACTTTTTTGTTGAGAGAGTGGAGGCCATTATACCGGTGCAAAGAAGAATAATTCGGAAAAGTTGTATGAAGGGGAAGGGGGATATCAGAGAGTACTTAACAGGATAGGGTAGCATGGACGTAGGAATAAATGGGCTTCATATCCTGAAGAGCACCAGTGTGTGCTGGATAGAGGTGAGGGGCGCAATGTGTGTGTGTGTGTTGGGGCCGGCGTCGATGTGTGCTGGTTTGTTTTTGATTTAGCCGTTATAACTTGACAGTGACTTAACAATTGGGGAAAACGTGTCAAGTCACAGCCGTTATAACATAGCTGTCCAATTCCTCCGGCTTCCGTCTTGCTTCAATTTTTATTTGTCATTAAAACACCCACTATACTTAAATATTCTTGAATAATTAAGTCATTTGATTGAGTACTTTAGGAAAACAAGGATATTACTCTGTATGTCTATGATATTTGTTTACGCAAAGCAGTTATTTTCACTTAGAAAATTTTGACAAAAACTAAATATGAACATAAGTAAATATATATAATTAAAAACAATACGTTTATATATATATATATATATAATATATATATATATATATATATATATATATATATATATATATATATATATATATATATATATATATATATATATATATATATATATATATATAATAATATACATGCATGCATGCATGCATACATACATATACACTACATACATACATATGTGTATATAGTGGCCGTTAACATGGTGAGAACTGTATACATGCGATTAAGTAAAAATATAGAGTACCATGCTTGAATAGTTTAAAAAAACTTATTTAAAACTCATTCACTAGCACCGTAAAAGTGATATGAGCACTAAACATACAGCCAACATTGAGGACTGCCTACATATTAACTATGTTAAAAAAGAACTTATAAATTAAAAAATAAATAAATAAATAAATAAAAAGATATCCGCCCTAATGAATTCCGAACATGTTCATCTTCAAACAGTCCCGCGCAGCAACCTGACAACATCAGTCAGTCAAGCGATCATAATAAATCTTAAAAAAAAAACACTGCAAAGCATGTTCCTGAAACCGGAGTGAATAATTAGAGCGTGTGAATTTCCACCTCCAATTTTCTCAAAAGCCTCGAACTGTCCGTGAATCATTTACGGAGCAAACAAAGGCGAGGTGTTGCCGAGGCAATATTCCTCACATTCCAGTTCCAGTTTATGAAGAGCTTCGGAACATCTGGATTGCTCGAGTTTAGTGACTTTTATTCATTTTGTTTTTATTCGTTACAGATTTATTGTATAAGAAAGCAAGCTTGACTGAATATACATATATTATTGATAATAATTGCTAAACTAGTGAAATTGTAAATAATTAACTTTACAAATATAGGATTGTTGATCAAACGATGCAATATACTATATATATATATATATATATATATATATATATATATATATATATATATATATATATATATATATATATATATATATATATATATATATACATACATATATATATATATATATATATATATATATATATATATATATATATATATATACGTATATATATATATATATATAGATATATATATATATATATATATATATGGAGAGAGAGAGAGAGAGAGAGAGAGAGAGAGAGAGAGAGTATATAATTTGCAAAGAAGTATAATTCTATCGCAAGACCGTGAGAACGAAAAGTCTTCAGAAAAGGCTTTCTACAACCAAAGCGACAGACTCAAGAAAATATGGGGCAGAAAAAATTAAGCCTTGTTAACGAAGTTTGTATTAAACTTCCTCAAACTTTAGTAGGGGTGCCGGGATTCGGAGGTCTTGCTACTGTGTAGCTTGAGCAATTAAGGTAGCTTTCCCCCCCACCCCCCCTCTCTCTCTCTCTCTCTCTCTCTCTCTCTCTCTCATCTCTCTCTCTCTCTCTCAAGTCCGGTCAACACTATGTAAAAGAACTCGAAACTATAGGAAATTTCTTTAAAACTTACGTTACATGTTTCTGCAACTTTCGTAACTTGGTTCAGGATGATAAGGGAGGCAGCTGTTACGCTACAGTTGATATCAAAATGGGAAAGTGTTTCACTGACTACCAATGTTTCATCAATAAATTACCGACAATATCTTACTACATACTATCATACATACACACAAACATATATACATTCATATATATAAATAAAGGTTTTTTGCCACGAAGGAAAAAATGAAAAAGCGAGATAGCCGAGTACTTTCGGTCCTGTTCGGACCCTTTACTGAAGGCAAACTGATTTTACAGAGGACAACATAGTCAAAAGAAGGCTTAATATCCAAACTGACACTACAAGATTAGCAATAAGGGCGATTTCACTCTACAGAAAGGAGGAACCGCCTGAGGGTAGCCACACCTTGAAGGATACACGCAGTAAACAAGTTATTCTTCCAGAAAACAGTACATTTAAAAAAAAAAAAAAACACGGAAGCATATACAATTTAATATCATGAATTTTACGCAAATTTTCCCAAAAAATTATTATTAATGAAAAGACGAAAGAAAATAGAGATATATAATATCGAGCAAGAGAAAGAGGGAGAGAGACTATCGAACCAGAGAGAGAGAGAGAGAGAGAGAGAGAGAGAGAGAGAGAGAGAGAGAGAGAGAGAAATAATAACTATATACATGTGGGACTAATTTATTAGTTGTTCATCTATTTTAAGGTCCTTCATAAACACCTTACAATATATGGGTTCCAAATTGTACATTCCCAGACTAAGATTTAGGTTGTTTTTATTAGTGATTTGTATAATTGCCGATTCCAGTAAATTTCTTGAAACATAATCATTAGATCTAGCAATTACCGAGGTATCACCCCAATTAATACAATGAGATTTTTCACTCAGATGGATAAACAGTGCATTTGAAGTCTGGGCTGTTCTAACTGAATACATATGCTGCTTAATACGTACACATAAATTTTTACTTGA
>NC_087203.1:89842226-89847226 GCF_015104395.2 Macrobrachium nipponense | reverse complement strand
CGACACTGTACCTCGGGCACAGGTGTCAAGGAGAGCATGTGGCTCTTTTGTGTTTAGTTTGTTAATGATTGGTTACGTCCCTTCTTCTTCTTCTTCTTATTCCTCCAGGACCTGGCTATACCAGTCCTTGGAGTAGACGGAGGGCACCGACTCTGGGGAAACGGCCAGAAACGCCGGCAGGAGCAGCGGCAGTGGTAGCCTGAGGGATTGCAGGAGAACACCCCCTACTTCGGTCTCTGCAGCAACCGTCGTAGAGGTGGAACCTACTGCAGGGGAGGCCCTCACTCCGGCTGCTGCGACAACCGTCGTGAGGGGAAAACTCCAGGCTGACTCTGGTCGGGCAGTTCCTGGTTTTCCAGAGGAGGTACAAAGGTAAGGTCTGCCGGAGGTTCATCCTCGGGCGACAGAGGTAAGGATGAAGAAGAAGAAGGAAGCTCCATGCCTGTTGGAGGATCTCCTGTAGGAGGATCCTTGGTTAGGTTAGGCGCCGGCACTAGCTCGGGGCCAGGCGCAGAAGTCAAGTTCCGTGGTTGCTCTACGTCCAGGCTGGACGGAGCTTGGCACTGCTCAGTGCTGCCAAGTGGCACTGGCAGAGGGTTGAGGTCGACTGGACCTGTGGCGGGTACCGGAGGTGCAATACCTCTCAGCGTGCCCTTGGTTATGGGAGACAGAGGGTCCTGTCTCTTTTGGAAGGCTAAGCCTTGTGGGACTTGGACAGTGCCCGCTGCTGGTAGTTTGCTAGGGCACCTAGGCCAATTAGTAGAGTGCCCTATACTTACTTTACAGGTTTTGCAACGGAACTGCGAATGGTCAATCTCCCTCCTTGGTAACGGGGGAGAACTGTTGGTGGACATACTTCCTAGAGGAAGTAGAATTTCGATGACTACTCCTTGCCTTGGAGTGATTTGTTGTGGGGTTAGGACCCCTAGGCTTTTTGGAATGCGAGGGAGACTTCATGTCTTGCCCTAGGAGGTCGTAACCTCCTGGAATGTAGCTTGCAACTGCAAGGGTACAAATTCTGGAAAAGTGAGGTCTGGTGACCCTCAATTGGACGGTCGGAAGGATCAGCTTGATATGGTTGATACCTTCGATGGTGATTAAATGACGTCTATCGACGGTTGCCCCTCGGGGGATTCGGTCTTCCCGTATCAGGGAGATTTGAGCGCCAGAGTCGTCGTAGGCTCTGACGTGGCTTGGCTGATAATGGCTTTGGAGGGGTGCGACTGTTATAGGGCCCTTAGCTGGGGGTCCTAGAGAAGAAGGATTGGTGACGGCCATTGCGATGGCAGGAATATTAAAATTTGCGCACCCTCCATAGTTGGCAGACATGTGACCCTTGCGGCCACAGTCTCGGCAGAACGTGTTCCAGAACCTCTTCCGTGGCACTGGATGATAAGACCGAGATGGCCCCCACAGGTTTGCGAATCTGTGGAGTCACCAAGGCTGGCAGTGTGCTCTGGCACAGGTGAAACGTCCTCTGTTGGATCACCCTCGGAAACAAGTCCGGTCAACTGGTGGGCTTACCTCTTCCAAAGGGGAGAGGTAGGCGGTAAAGTGGTAAGAGGCTGAGATGGTGCGGAAGAAACTTCGGGCTCTGACACTGGGTCAGGGCCAGGTTCGCAAATAGACAGGATTGTCGGGGACATCGGAGGCACTAGCCTCTGAACCTAAAATTGAGGTGTGGTTATCTGGCATGCTGCAGGTGTACGGTGCATCTGGTAGTGGGAGCTGCGTCCAGGGGATATCGGCTTTAGTAGATCTCGGCCCAATATCACCTGATAAACATCATGAAATTGGTCAACTACGCCCAGGCGGCACAATGTGGTTTCCCTGGTCTCCTGGTCCAGAAAGGGCATTTCCACATTCAGAAGGACCGAAGGAACAGAATAGAGGTTACCGTCAATCCATTCAACTGAATTTCTTCGTTCGTCTGGATTTTGGCACCCCTAGGCAATGCCTTTCTGGAAATAAGGGAGACCTGGGCTTCGGTGTCGGCCATGACTTGTACCCACTGATAGGCCGTAGGAGACTGTTCATCAGGCAGGGCTACATGGTAGCCTTGGAGAAGTTCACCCTGGAAGCTCTCCTCCCAAGGTAGAGACCGACTTGGGCACTGGTCGGAATCCACAGCATGCCCACGCACACAACAAGTGGTGCAGAACCTCCGCAACCACTTCTTACCAGGGAGTCCAGTCATGGTCTGGGCTTGGAAACTAGCAGAGAGATTGCGTCATCTAGGAGAGCTAGCTCATGCTTTCTCTCTTCTTCTCTTTTCTTTCTCTCTGCTTCTCTGGCTATCCTCTCTGCTTCTCTTTCTTTTCTCTCTCGCTTCTGCGGCTTTTCTCTCTGCTCGCTTTCTTCCTTTCCTGCTGGCGCGCAGCAGCCTGCTGCGTCTTTATCCACTGGTCAAGGGCTGGTCCAGTGTAACCAGCCTCCCTGCCCAGAGTTATGAGGGCTCCGAGCTTCTCTAGCTCTCTGGCAAAGAAGTCGCGGGAAGCAAGGGGAAGACATTTCCCTAGGCTACAGTGAGGCTCGGAAGAAAATGAAAATAATGGCCAGGAAAGGGTACTGAATGGAATAGGAGTGCCTACTGTGGAAAGTGGCACTCACTTGGAAATGGGTTCTGCAATGTGGTAATGAAAAGTGAAAAGACTGGGTGCTCGTGGCACTTTGTGAATGGCACATTCTGCTGAGGTGAAAAAATCGAATGAAGTGTGCTGTGTACGTCACACTTACGGGCGTTCCAACTTGGGAGACGTTGAATGGGCTAACCTGTACGTCTGTACCAGTGCGATGCACCTTCGGGAGGCGTTCCCTTGATTGGTCCGAAGGATCACTGACCCTTGTACACGACATTAATGAATTGGGGCGTTCCGTAAGGACGGACACACGCAGGTTTGTCAGCACGCCCCTTTTGGTATTAGGGCTGGTATTGCGCTTCTTCGGGAGGCGTTCCCTTTGTTGAGTGTTCCGAAGGATCACTGACCCTTGTCAACGGACACACTAATTACTTGGGCGTTCCGTAAGGACGGACACGCAGGTTTGTCAGCACTTAGGCTGGTATTGCGGCACTTCTGGGAGGCGTTCCCTTGTTGAGTGTTCCGAAGGATCACTGACCCTTGTACACGGACACTTATTATTTGGGCGTTCCGTAAGACGGACACGCAGGTTTAATGGCTACCTGTACGGCCTGTACAGGTGCAATGGCATTTATGGAGGCGTTCCTTGGAGCACTGGTATCGTGCTGGTGTGTCCCGGACACTACATGCAGTATACTTAAATATACTGAAGTGAAATGGCACTGCTCATGGCAGAGGGTATAGTGGAGGAGAGAAAGTAAAAGGTGGAGTACTTCAGCAGCCAGTCGATGGACAGTGTCAGAATAGTTGCACTGTGAAATGGTAAGACCTGACGTGCACTGGTGGTGGCCAGTCCCTAAACTGTAACGACTTCCCTGTTTGGAAGTAATGAATTGGCGTGTGGGCACACTGTGCGAATTGTGCTTGCGGTATACGCAAGTCTTTCGTGATAAAGAAAATGAAAAGACCACTCGGGCAACGACAGGTACTGGAAATTTTAGAAATGCTCAGTCACTCGCTGAAGTACTCGATAAATGAAATAAATAAATGCTTGCAAACTGCAATGGACACATGCGCGTACGTATCACGCTGTGTAATGAAAGACACAAGAGACTAAAATAATGTTAATTCTGCATGCTATAATTAATGGTAAGATGTAGCACTCTTGGCTTCGTGAATACTGGGTTCTGGTTCTCTCTCTCTCTCTCTCTCTCTCCCGCTCTCTCTCTCTCGGAGAGGGGTGAAAATGATATATGAATGAACTCCCTTATATTTAATTGAACTACTAATGTTAGTTTAATATGACGCAACTTGCATTAAATGATTTACTTACGTTTAAGTTTACTGAAAGAATTGCTTTTGAAAGCGTTTTATGAAAATGATAACGCGCTCGCGTTGAACGATTTTTACGTTAATGTTAGCGGCTTGCGCTTATGAAATGATTTGCGTTTCAATATGAATTTCACAAAGACGCGTTTTACGTTAACAATTCTTGTGATTTACTCTACTTGAGATTTACGTTAACTTTATGTAAGATTGCTAGGTCCCCGTGAACAGTGAAATGACGGTAAGGATTTTAAACGATGTTAGCAAACAATTGTGAATGAGGTTACGTTAAGTGCGAAGTGGAAATGAAACTTCGCTCCAGCGAGCGAGTGAGTGAAGCGATGCGAGGTGAAACATGTGAGCGAGCTGGGTACGCTGCTAGCGCACAGCATGTCGTTCAAAACAAGCTGATTCTCTGTAAATGCAAAGGTAATTTACAACACGAACTTTTAGTTTCTTATTAAAGCGAGTTACGTTAATTTCTCTGGCAGAAACGATAGATACTAGACAGACATTGATATTATTACGTTAAAACTTCGTGACTTACGTTACTTTGCTTAAATTGTTTAGGTAATGTTTAAATGGATAAAAACATGGCTGCCGCTGTGAATGAGACGAAGGTTGGTTTGAGCCCGCGCAGGCGCGAGAGAGCGCGAAGCTGAATTAGCCGAGAGGTAAGCGGTTACCAACACTTGGAATGAAAACTAAGTTAAAATGGATTCCCTAACATATCACAGACAAAAGAATTGTACACTTCTTTTGCCGTAACTATTAGTAAAACACTCCTAACTAGCTAGGCTTTCAAACACAAGCAATAAACCCTGGCAAAGCACTTCCTAGTTTGATCTGGTCCTTTCTGGCATCTATCTGCACACGTGTTCGTGAGAGGCTCCTACGAGGACAGCACAAAGTAAACAGAAAAATTCGCGGGGCAAATTGTTTTGCTCGCCGCTAAAATAAAGCTCTGGCGCATTCGCCGTTACAATAATAATAAGATTTCTACCTACGCTCTTTTGACCACTTCACAATAAAAATACTTAAACGTACCTTAAGCTAACATTGGTTATAGAATAATCATATTAATGAATGGAATAC
>NC_087203.1:89834726-89837226 GCF_015104395.2 Macrobrachium nipponense | reverse complement strand
TTTCAACGCTGTTGTATCTCTTGGTGCAAATTAACATTTACGAAGATATAAATCATGGCAGTTTTCCTTTTTTGATTATTTCCAACCCAAGTATTTTTTTCCCTCTGTTTTCTGTTATCATTCGTAGTTAATAGCAATGAAAACCTCTGCGTTTCCTAAAGAAAATATACTTTTCCATCTCGAGACTTTAGTGTGAGTTTCGCATAAAACAGAAGCGAATGTAATTCCGCTTTAGCAGACGTCTGATCCTTGCTCTTCATAACGGTTATATTTCCGTAAAACATTTTTTTCAACTACATTTTTATGAGCTTCTGGAAAGGTGAAAGTTTCAAGCCTTGCAAATATTTATTCCGTTTAGAAAATGGTAGTTACGCTTTCTATTCTTCATCGGCTTTCATTTTCGCTATCAGAGTCCTTTCCTCAATTTTTATGTTTTAAAAGATTATAAGTTTTAAAAGTATTTTTTTATCGAGTTCATAAGAACTCAGATGCAAATGAAAATTTCTTGAGAATAACAGAAAGAAACGTTCTTTGGAGATTGTATACATGCATACTGATACATAAACACATTTTATTTGTGTATATATATATATATATATATATATTATATATATATATATATATCTATATATATATATATATATATACACACACACATTTACACACATGGAGCACAAGGCTTTGTAGTGACAAGCGTATCCAAAAAGAGAGCAAAGAATTTGAGAAGTTACAG
The DNA here is from genome assembly GCF_015104395.2 of Macrobrachium nipponense. Taxonomy (NCBI): domain Eukaryota; kingdom Metazoa; phylum Arthropoda; class Malacostraca; order Decapoda; family Palaemonidae; genus Macrobrachium; species Macrobrachium nipponense. The sequence goes on along the minus strand of NC_087203.1, from coordinate 89,836,493 downwards.
GGTATTGTGGCTATTACAATTTCATATATATATATATATATATATATATATATATATATATATATATATATATCTATATATATATGTGTGTGTGTGTGTGTGTGTGTGTGTATATATATATATATATATATATATATATATATATATATATATATATATATATATATATATATCTCTATATATATATATATCATATATAAGAATAATATATATATATATTATATTATATAAATATATCTATAATATAATAGATATAAATATATAATATATTATATATATAGAAGAGATTTAGATATATATATATTAGATATATATAGATATTATATATAGATATATATAGGTCTATATATATATATATATTAGGTATATAGAATATATATATAGATATAATATATATTAATATATATAATAATATTAATATATATATATATAATATATAATATAAAATATATCTATAGATCTAATATATATATAGATATAGATAGTATATATATATATATATATATCTATATATATATATATATATATATATATATATAGAGATATACATACACACACATATATATATTAATATAGATAGATATATATATATATATATATATATATATATATATACATATATATCAAATTTAGGACAAATAAGGTCAACATGGCCTCCAGCTACTCCATAGTCATTTTGTCAATCTCTCTTTTCCCGAAACATACAAACAGCAGCGTACCACAGTCAACCCCACCACTGACCACAACTAACGGCTGCTCAGTTCCCCTGTTATATCAATGAATAATTTAGATGGATTTAATTAGAACATGAAAACATTCATGTATGTGTCTACGTGCGTTGAGTTGCCATGAATGCTTAAGTCATGTTTATGATCTAGTTCAGTGGTTCCCAACGCCAGAGTCGAGGGAGGGTATTTCTGAGGGTCGCCACAGGGTCTTACAAAATATATGTTAATAATTCACAGCTGGTCACGTTTTTATTTTGAGTAATGCAACTGATTTCAACTTGTTTTCAATCCCGTTTCGAATTTATTGAAATTCATTGTGCTAGTAAATAGAAACTGAAATATAACAACGAAAGCTCATAAACATTTTGCAAGTATAACTGTGACGTGAAATGGTTGGATTTATTATTACAATTAGGGCGTTACTCCAGGTGAAGACTGCATTTAGGATCGCAACCAAAAGGGTTGGGAAACATGAACTAGTTATTGGCCTTCATTCTGAATGGTTAAAACATTTCTTATTTTTTATACATTTTTGTTCTTTATTGAATTTGTTTGGATTTCCTTGTCATATGTATGGAGTTCTGTTATTCCTCGTTTCCTATCCGTCACTTGTATTTTTGTTTTAGGTATAGCAGTTCAACTTTCACCCCCCACATCAACCACTTTACTCAGCATGCATAAAATAAACACAACAGAGCAGAGGGCACAAACCGTTACATTTTAGACAGAACTAAAAGAAGGTCTAACAAATCGAGCGAAGGAAATATTTTGCATTATCATATAAAGTGCCTTTGCACAAGCAAGACAAAATATTTATTAGGTTTCCAGTTTTATGTCCTCATACTCATGAATAATTCCCTTTGTTCCTTGTTTTGGTAGCCTGTACTTATTAACAGAAATGGAATGAGAGAGAGAGAGAGAGAGAGAGTTTGCAACTTCAATCCAATGGGAATTTAATGTTTTCGTTGTAACATATTAGTCAGTATACTACAAATCTGCACTGTGGCATAAAGCGCCTCAGTGGCGTGTTCGGTGTGGT
>NC_087203.1:89822226-89829726 GCF_015104395.2 Macrobrachium nipponense | reverse complement strand
TATTCGTGAAGCCTTACGCGCAGGAGTAATCCCTATTTCGATAATGTTTCATTTTTATGATAACGAAAATCTATTAAATTTTCTGTGTAATGATGATGACTGCAGCTTGTTTGCCAGAACCTGTTTAAAACGTCGTAATTCCTATGGTCATTTACTGTGGAAGTGAAATCGGTAATAACAAATGTATATCTTATTTCTGCCAGTTTACGTCATACAAGCTTCCATTCCCTTTCTTGAATACACTTACCTATATCATTCACTATTATACCTCTCGTTTTGTCTTATTCAGCTCCGCTTATATTACGTATTCCAACATACAATGAAATAGATACAAGTTATAAGGAAATCATATTGATAATGATATGCACTTCGCTCTACGTATTAATGAGATAGCATGTCTCAGGTGGTTAAATACTTAATCCATAACAGTACTAAACATGAATTTCATCATGAATAGATATTTCGAATAACGAAAAATAAAGAAACAGGAAACAAAATACAAAATTCACCACACACAAAAAAAAAAAAAAAACATAGTAAATGAAGTTGAACAGTATGTTATTTTCCCGGTAATTTTTTTAACTATACATTAATTTCGCCTCCTCAAACATCTTGAATCAAGGTTTATTACTAACAAGGTGTGATCCGACTTCCAGCTTACTCGGGGACTGTGCTAAAATCTACAGTCAAATAGTGCGTTGTTTCACCAACGAAAATTAAAATAAATACTCTCTATTTTATTAGAAATAATTGTTCTGCACTGTTTAACAAGCACATTATTTATTTTTTACATTTTCTTTCTAATAAGTAAATCATAAATATCCTATCGTAAAATTCCCGTATCTTAACTCAGCGCAAAACACCTTTTTCAGACATTTTAGGCTTCTCCATAGGTCTTTCCTACCCCCCACCCCCCACCCCAAGAACAACAACAGCAACAACAATAACAACAAAGTAGTTTGTAAGGCTTACTCACCGAGTAAGCGAAAATGTCAATATGAACATTGTAGGTTTGGGCCAGAACGCTTTTTACTAAAGAACATAACGTTAGTCATTCAACATAGCCATTACCATCTCTAACCACATGTTGACTGAACGTACACTTTTATCAATAAGGAATAATGATACACTTGAAATATTAGATGAAAGGTGAAATGGTTTTCTCCTGAAAAAAACAATAAAAACAAAATTTTATATCTTGACTGGAAATACTAAGACGGTTCGGGAAACATTTCCACCCACAGCTGTTCATACCCTTATCCCACCGTCATCTACAGAAACCAGCAAATGTCCGAGATTATATCGAAAATCACTGTTTACGTATCCTTGTGGAATAGAATGGAATATAAAGTTTAGGCTAAAGGCCAGTTCCTCGCTGGACGAGTGGTTTTCGCGCTCGGCTGCCAATCCGGTGGTCCGAAGTTTGATTCCCGGCTCTGCCAACGCGGAATCATAGGAATTTATTTCTGGTGATAGAAATTCATTCATCGATATAGTGTGGTTCGGATCCCACAGTAAAGTGTAGGTCCCGTTGCTAGGTGACCAATTGGTTCCTAGCCACGTAAAAATATCTAATCCCTCGGGCCAGCCCTAGGAGAGCTGTTAATCAGCTCAGTGGTCTGGTAAAACTAAGATATACTTAACTTTAACTTTGGCTAAAGGCCAAGCACTGGGACCTTTTGAGGTCATTCAGCACTGGAAAGGCAAAATGAGAGTAGGTAGGTTTGAAAGGAGAGGACGGATAGCAAGAGGGAAGTAATATAATATGAATAGAGGTACAGTAAAAAGGATTGAAAGGTGTTGCAGCTATGGGCCGAAGGGAGGCTGCAAAGAACCTTTTAGTAATGCCTACGGTGCATACGCATGAGGTGCACTGACGGCACTAACCACCTACGGGACGTAGCCTTGAAAAACAGAAAAATCTCCAAAACGCATTTCCATTAGTAATTTTAGTGTACTTGCTAACAATCCATAATATTTCCTTTAATTAAATCGAACATTTCGGCAGACTTGTCAACGAATATAATTAAAGTAACAATGTACGCGTCGACGTTGGATGATATACTTGATGAAACTGATACGTAATTAGATTCGGCAAAAGACCATTATGATTATGATGATTAAAGTACGGGGATATTTCGAAATGAAGACACCCACTCTTTATTCTCTCTCTTTTTTTCCCTGTCTTTGTTTTCTGTGCCAATGTTTGATAAGGGCAACGGATAGCCAGTGACGTTTATTCCATCCGTCGACCTAATTAATTCGAATAACTGGGACGGCGCTTTTGCTTCACGTCATTAAGAGCTGAATGAGATGTTAAAAACCTTTTCCAACCAAGAAACCTTATGCTGTGTTAATTGTGCTAACAAAGCCTGTAAACTTAACTCTCTCTCTCTCTCTCTCTCTCTCTCTCTCTCTCTCTCTCTCTCTCTCTCGTCTCTCTCTCTCAACCCTCACTCTTCTATTCATCAAGCTGAATGAGATGTTGCAGACCTTTTCAGCCTAGAAACCTTATGCTGTATTAAATATGCTAACAATACCTGTAAACCAAACTCTCTCTCTCTCTCTCTCATATATAATGTCGTTTTGTCCAAAGATGTTCCCCAGCGTGAAATGACTAAAACGTACACTTATAATTATATTTCCCTGAAGATCTTCTGGTATATACGATTAAATTTTGCGTGAATACTGGATTTAGAATTTAAAGAGTCATTCCGAAATATTCTGACACACTGCGATTGATGACATTAAAATATTAGTGGCTACCATGCAGTATGATTGGTAAATCTACGAATGTCACAGTTTATTTAAAGCATAATTAGGCTCCTGAAATTTCAGGCGAAAACCAACGAAATCCACATTCATTATGGACCCCCCCCCCCCCCCCCCCCCCCCCCAAACCCCCCCCCCCAAAAAAAAAAAAAAAAAAAAAAAAAAAAATCCTTTTTGAAAACATGATTAATTAACCGCAGTCGCTGTACAGAATTCAACGTCTAACCCAAACTCGTTTCCGGTTCAGTTAAAGTAAAACGCTGGCTCGTGTGTCCAATACTCCAGTGTATTGGAGCACCTCTCTCTCTCTCTCTCTCTCTCTCTCTCTCTCTCTCTCTCTCTCTCTCTCTCAAAATTAATACAAAACTAATCCGCTATTTCAAATACACTTCAAATTCTCTCAGGCAGCCACAGTAAGATAAAACGTCACTCTCTCTCTCTCTCTCTCTCTCTCTCTCTCTCTCTCTCTCTCTCTCTCTCTCTCTCTCAAAAAGAAATTTCCGACCGCTATTTCTAATACGCTCCAAATTCTCTCTCGCAACCACACTATCTTATAATAGCAAGTGCAAAATGATAAACAAAGAAAACGAAAATAATTTGCCTTCTCCTGTGCACGAAGGAATTCCCAACCTGGGAAATGTCCCTGAAAAACACTCCTTCCCAACTCCTCCCTGCCCTCCCCCACCCACCACCGGCCCACCCACTCACTGCTTCCTTCCCCAGCTCTCATACCCACAATTTTGCTTCCTGAGGAGCAGAGATTAAAGATGGCAAAGAGGAAATTCCTAACGCAAATTGCCCCGGAAGTCCACGAGGAGGTTGAAACGGACTGCTCTGCATTTTCTCCAAATGTAGTGCAAGAAGCAAAAGCTAAGAAAGTTTTGTTATTCCCAGTTAAATAACTTTGGATGACTGGTTCCAATACGCTATTATTTTCGCACGCTTGATTATTTATGCGCAATTCTTGGACGTAGGATACACACAAAATTTACCATATGGTCAGTTATGAGTCAGTGCATATGATATTGCAGGATAACCTCTTAAAAATAATCATTGGAAATAGAATTCATTATATAATAAGATCTGAAAAGTTTTTTTTTCGTATTTTTTTCTTTGATTTTTTTCTTTTTTTTAGAAATATTCATAGTATTAGCCCATATATAAAAGGTTCTAAAATACTATATAATTACCTTAAAAGTGCGCAATGCTCTCGACGATTAGCACACACATTTGAAAGAGATGATTTGGGGGAAAACGTACTCACCTTTTAAAAAACAAAAACTACTTGTCAATATGTCAGTCTTGAAATAAAATATTCAGACAGAACCCAAGAATTCTGAAGTGGGTTTTCATAAAGTATTTTTAAATCTAACTCGACATGATAAAGGGAATGATTTTTCAAAATGACATTTTGCAATAGAAAATAATGAAATAAAATGACAGCATGACACCAATACATTTATATTCGATGAACACTTGTTAGGCGTTTCGGGAGCAGTTTGAGAAAACATTGGATCGATTAAAACCCTCCAGAAAAAGGACATCAGACGATGAAAACATCCCATGAAGCGATCGTGCAAGAGAGAAAACACAGGCCATTCATAAACAAACACCTCTGTTTTCTTCTCTTGATTATACGTGTCAGATTTCCTTTGTCTTATAATCACAGGTTCGTTCAGGCTGTAGTTTGTGTTTCTTACGACCTTTAATCTGATTTCATTCATAACATCCATCCTTTATCGCCTTTTCTCTCTGTCAGATTCATCCTTTTGTTTTGCAACGGGTCTCTCATTGTCATCAATCATTCCTCCTCCGCCCTGACATTTATCTCTTTCCGTTCATTAATTTCGAAAATATTTTCCTTAAGACCTTCAGGTTGTTTGGCATTTCATTGCATATCCTCACGCGACACATAAAAATCTCTCGCTTTATCTGTCTTTGTGTGAAATAATTATCGAGCAATTATTATTTCATCCTCGTTTTGAATAACCGCTCTTATTACTTTATTCTCGTTTTGAATAGCTGTTTTTATTACTTTATTCATGTTTTGAATAACAACTTTTATTACTTAATTTTCATTTTGAATAGCTGCTTTTATTACTTTATTCTCGTTTTGAATAACTGCTTTTATTTATTCTCGTTTTGAATAACTATTTTTATTACTTTATTCACATTTTGAATAGCTGCTTTTATTACTTTATTCTCGTTTTGAATGACTGCTTTTATTGCTTTTTTGCTTTTATTACTTTATTCTCGTTTTGAATAACTGGTTTCAACTGTTGTCTTTACCACATAACTCTTTTAATTGAGAAAAGAGAGAAAATAAGAACTATAAAATGGATCGAGAGGTCAAGCAGTTGAACACCCGACCGCTCTCTCTCTCTCTCCTCTTCTCTCCCTTCATCTCTCACCGCTGTCTCTCTCTCTCTCTCTCTCTCTCTCTCTCTCTCTCTCTCTCTCTCTCGCCAGAATATTAGAAAAAATAGGAAGCATTCAGTCTCCTCTTTAGTTCATATAACAGAAACGAGATGGGCCAGAGACCGACGTTAATAACACCGCATAGAGCAAGTAGGGACTGAATAGAACATGTGGACCCAAAAATCTCTCTCCTCTCGTCCTCTCCTCTTCTCAGTCTCTTGCTCACTCTCTCTCTCTGGTTTGTGTGCATACTGGTCAGATGTTATATGTCTTCTTCGTTGATATTCCAACTTTTATATTGACCAAAAAAATTAGCATCATGTTAAACAATTGAATTACAAAAACAAATACTAAAGGTAGAATAACTGAGATGACCACATGACAGGAAATTATCGCTGATCTTTTTTTACCGATTCCGGTAAGTCTTATTTTCATATAAAAGTTGTATATGTAATATCAATGTCCTTTTTAATTACAATTTAAAATGAAGCAGTTGCACAATCTGCAATTTTTTCAAGATACATTACACAAACATGACAAGATGAATTCAACACAAAGTAGCATTAAACTCGCGTGTAAAAGCACAGATATACGATTGCTTAAGAAAAGAAAAATAAACTTGCAAACATAAGACAGCCGTTGCATATTAAATGTCATGATTCCCGTCGGAACTCCTTTTTTTTTATTCCCCATAAAACCAGAAAAAAAAAGACATGATATACAAAGGGGAATAAACATATTCCTCATCATTTAAGAAAGCGTAGTTACCTTTACTTCTTGTATACGTTAACAAGCATGTAAACATGGCCATTTTGAAATTCCATTCAACCCCCAGCATTTAAAATCTGGATTCCGGAAGTCATACACCCAAATGAAGCCTTATGAGGGGTAAATGCTGAATGGGTTTTTGAATTAACGAAGTTAATTAGTTGTCGACTTTTGCGAAAGATAAAGAAGCCAAACGAATGCCGGAGCCTCATGATATTTTGTGCTGCGGGGGGACACGACGGGGGCGGGGGTGGGGGGATCGAGAGAGAGAGAGAGAGAAAGCGCATATAACGACATAATGTTTTAATGAAATCATACATTTTTATCTGAATAATCCATTTCTTGTATAGTTGAAGTTAATTGACATTACATCTTTATTAAACTTACAAGCAACCAGATCAACTGAAAGAATCTCTCAGTCGTATTATAAAAATAAGGAAGATATTTTAGCATATGTTCAAATTTACATACAATGACATTTTGTCAGTCGAAATTCCGATGGCTTTAGAACCTACCTTGTTCTCTTTAAAGTATGTGATCTGAAACCTTCTGAGATATTTATATCTCATCTTAGAAACATGAAGGAATAAGTGCATATTTGTTTTCTTTAAGGTATCACAGCGGCTGTGTTAATTATAACCTTTATTATCTATTTCCTGGGTGAGGTATCCGCGGTGGTGGAATATTTGGTAGGGCAAGCGAAATATTATTATTTTTTTTTTTTTTTTTTAATCACTTACTCCTAAGACAGATACCTTCCGATATATCTGAATTACGTTTTCATCCTTAATTATTTGCCCCCCCCCCCCCCCCCCCCCCCCCCCCCCCCACACGAAAAACCCCGAACTATCACTACCACTCCTGTAATGTTAACTTTACGTTTGCGAAAAGTTGGGGACAATAAGTGAAAGCCTTCCGCAGAAAATAAGCTTACACGTCACTTAGCCAATCGTAAACAATATAAAAATAAATTATCAGTATGGTGTTGGTCTGGTTGACATTTATGAAATGTAGTGGAGAAATTAAGCTTATTTTAGATTTTCCTCATATTTTTCATGCTTCTCAAAACCACTTTTGCGAATTCTGTGATGAACTATCAAATTTGTAAATAGAAGCCAGTCCCTCCGCTTTTTCGTGTAAGGCAGACGTCTGTTGTATGTTAAATTTAACATGTGTCACAATTGAGAACTTTTATAATAATTATTAATGTAATGAAGACTGCACTAACGGAAAGAGTAAATGCTATTGGATGGTATGCAAGAGTTATCGTATACCTTTCAATTGCATAGATAGATGAATTTCATGACGATTTTAAGGGCCAATGGTTTGTTTGCTGCTTTACATGATTGGAAAGAAAATCAGTGCAAAATCCGTCGTTTCGGGTAAAACCTTCATCTCATATTTCAGAATCACTAAACTATGCCGTAGGTATGCATCTATTAACCTACAGACAGAAGGTTGATTCTAGTAACGAAATTGAACACGTCTCATACCATAAACCTAAGTAATAAACGGCGTTTGGTTATTTGATTAATTAGTCAC
>NC_087203.1:89765263-89820263 GCF_015104395.2 Macrobrachium nipponense | reverse complement strand
GAATGGTGGGTTTGGTAAAAACTGTTGTTATAGTGTTTTTTGAGTGAAAACATTTACAACTTTTACACATTGCGAATTTTATGATTGTGTCTGTTCCATTGTTTGTGCATTTATTCATTTTCTTATTGGAGTGTGTCTTTTGTTTTGTATTTTCATTTTGCATTCACAATTTAGTTGAACTTAATTATTTTCATTGCTTAATCATTACACATTTAAGTAAACTTAACATTTTGTGAATTAATTTGTATTTACTTAGAATTCTTTTCAAGTTTTATTGTTGTTTAGTACTTGTGAATTAATTTCAAATTTTCAATTATTGCCTAACACTTTTGAATTTTGATTGAATTAAATTTCTTGAATTTTGTGATAAATTAATTTTGATTTAATTTTACTAATTTGATTCAAGAATTAATTAAAACTTTACTTTGTTTTCAAGTAACAGTAATTTTTCCTGATATGTGAATTTCACTTATAAAATTTTGAATTTAATAATAAATATTTGTATTTAAATTTTTATAAGTGTTTTCTTTATCTTACACCAGTATAAGTATAATATGATTATGATTATATTGATGTTAGGTAGAACCATAGAGTGGTAATTGATTTGCTTTCCTTCAATTTCTTGAAGTGACTTAGAGCCAGGGAAGTACTTAGACTTCTGAAATCAGGGAAATACTTAGAGTTTTAAAGATGTTGATGGAGTGATGCCCTTTGATTAATTTAATTACTTACAAGATTACCTCACACCTGTTTTAATGATTTTCTGCAATACTGGTAAGTGTTAAGGGATCACTTTTGCCTTTAGAGTATTCAGTCGTTTAAACGTTTTGTGTTGTGAGGGTTCAGGTGTTGGCTTTTTGCTTTTTTTGTGAGGTAATGTTTTGATGCATGGTAACCAGATACTTGGCACTTCGTAACAATATATATATATATATTATATATATATATATATATAATATATATATATATATATATATATACACACACACGCACACACACACACACAAACACACAACACACACACACACACACCATATATATATATATATCATATATATATATATATATATATAATATATATCTATATATATATATATATATATATAGCAGCGCCGCGTAGGGTCAGGAGGAGGAGGAGGAGGAGGAGGAGGAGGAAGGGAAAATGAGATTTTGGAACGTTCAAGGAAAACAGGGGAGCTGTAACTGAATGCTAGGACGGAGTTAAATGGGTCTAATTGGGTCTGACTGCTGAACTATTTACTGAATCCCTGTGGACGTGCCACGTTTGGTCTCTCTCTCTCTCTCTCTCTCTCTCTCTCTCTCTCTCTCTCTCTCTCTCTCTTTTCTTCTATTTTCTACATTTTTCTATCGGGATTTACAGTTTCTGCATATTTTGAAAACAACATCTTAAATAAATTGTTTATTGCTCGCTCTTAACATATGAAATTTTTGTAAAACTGAGATACTAATTAAATTATAGGCATCAATCTTCGGCACATATAAAACGGTAAAATCCTCACACGCAGGAATAGTTCACCAGAATAAAGTAATCCTTCAAATACCAAACCAACCACTTTCTGCTAAAGGAAAGGAACACAACAAAAATATTCCACAGTTACGGTTTCAGAGATCAAAGCATGTCTGAGTAGTATGGACTTTACTAAAGGTTAAAGTTAAAAGAGAATAAAATTCGTCATTTTGACTCGGCGGTCATGCTTAAATTTCTCGAATATATAAAGAGTGGAAATCATGCCGTAACAATAATGAATTTATTAGAAAATATTACGGAGCTTATTAAAACAGAGATGAAGGAATAGTAAAAAGTTCCCTAAACTCCTTTCATTTTTTAAAAATTGTGATGAGACTATTGTGCGGTAGTGTCATGGATATGTATAGGTATATATATAAGATAATATATATATATATATATAGATATATATCATATATTAATATATGATATATATATATATAGCTATATATATATCGATATATATATAATAGTATATATATATATATATATATATATATTTCGATAATATATATAATATATTATAGATATATATAGAATATATATAATATATAGATATATACTTAGATAATATATATATAATATATAGTATATATATAGATATATGTATAGAGCGCTATACTCTAGTATATATATAGTAGTATATATAGATATATTAATATATGATAGATATATATAGAGATATATATATATATAGATATATCTATACGAAGTATATAGTATATATATATATATAGTAGTATATATATATATTATAAATATATATAGATATAGAGATATAATATATATATACATATATATATAATATATATATACCAACATATATATAATATTATATATATTATATATATATAATATATATATATATATATATATATATATATATATATATGTGTGGTGTGTGTGTGTATGTGTGTGGTGTGGCTTGGTGTTTGTATTATATAGTAATATGTATGCATAGAATATATATATATATATATATATATATATATATATATATATATATATAATTATAATATATATTATACATACGTATTCAATTCGGTCTATTGAATGTAAAATCATGGCATTTCCTCCCCCTTCACAAAAGTTAGTTTATTTTGAGTCCTCATCCTCTCTTCCAAAACGCTAATTGGCATCCTAACCTTCCTCATAATCTTGGAACGGCTTACATGTCTCCGCGCCCTTCGCAAAATGTATTTCCCCTTCCTCATTCTTCCACCGGTCCTATTGATGTGCTCTCTTTTGTGTCGGTATTTATTTCTTCAAAATATTCCGGGATATTTGCTTGCTGTTGCTCGGCCTTTCTGTCATCTGATTTTGTTTTCTTGCCTTCCTTTTTTTCTCAGTATTTTCACGTGCCTGACTCGGTGGAGAGTTCATTCCTTTCAAATGTTTGAGCAGCTTATAAGTCTGAATATTTATTCATCTATTTTTGTTTGCGTTTCGTTGTCATCTGTGTTTAAAAAAATAATTCACTCTTCCAATGCTGAGAAATAATTTCTAAAGTCTGAATATTTATCCATATATTTTCGCTTGCGCGTCGATTGTCATGACAGTTGTTTAAAAAAAAGTCACTTCTTCCAAAATTCTGAGGTAAAATTTATGTTTCTTAATATTTATCCTTATATTTTGATTGTGTGTTGTCATCTGTGTTAAAAATAAATTCACTTCTTCCAAATGCTTGAGAAATATTTGTAGTCTTAATAGTTATACATATTTTTTGCTTGGTTTGTTGTCATCTGTTCTGTTAAAAAAATAATTCTTTCAAAATGCTTGAGCAAGATTTAGCTTAATATTTATCCATATATTTATTTGTTTTATTGTCATCCGTGTTTGAAAAAATAATTTCTTTCAAATGCTTGAGCAAGATTAATAAGTCTTATATTTATCCAATATTTTGCCTGTTTTGTTGTCGTTGTTTTTCTTTTGAAAAAAATATTTCTTTCAAATGCTTAGCAATCTTTATAAGTCTTGAATATTATCCAATTTTTTTTTTTTTTCTTTGTCGTCTGTTTATTTCAAAAATTAATTCTTTTCTTTCAAATGCTTGAGCAAGCTTTTTACAAGTCTTAATATTAGCCATATATTTTGCTTGTTTTGTTCGCCTGTCTTTTTATCATTTTCCGTTATTTGACCAGTAAACCTCCTAATGGCTTCGGCTTTGATGTTGCTCTAAAACAATTAGTACACATTGATTTTTATTTATTGCGACGGCTTTCAAGAACATTAAATTTTCATCTTTTGTTGTTCAGATTCTAAGACGTTCGTACCTCATAAAAGAATTTCCCAATATAGGACTTGTTTTACAGGGAAAACAACTAGGGACACAAATGGAAAAAATAAAAAATAAAAAACTCTTGTATATAGGAAAAGATATACAACGAAGGATAAAGATAACGACAAATAAAACACCTTTGATCTCGATGCATTGTTAAGTGGTTCATTTGTCCTCGTATGCCTCTCCAGCGTTTTTTTCCAACGACGATTTTCCTCGAGGAGGCAGAAAGGGTGGTGGGGTGAAGGGGCACTCTCCTCTCCGGCGCCTTACAGCAATACCGGGAAAACACCTGTTGGCTGGATGTGAAGATAAAGTCGGGAAATTGAGGCTCTCTAGGATTTTGGCGCTGCCAGGAAATTGTATTATTGCATGACCAGAACTATTCCTCTTCTTACGCGTTATCCGTTTTCTCTCCATCCATTCTTGTATACCTTTCATCGTCTCAGGGGCCCCAAGTCCCGCCCTACCCCAAACCCACGCTAATCCCAGCCAGCATCGCCCTTTTGCAAGGTTGGCTGCGAAGAGTGGCACTTTACCTATTTTGTTCAGGATGTTGAGCTCCTTAATCAAGTGGAAGAGTTCGGCCCCTTACAATTCCTATGCCAGATCACCAGGTATGAGGGAAGAAAAAACACTGAAAAAAAAAATGCCACCAGAATTATATATTGAAAACCATTGAGATGGCTGTTGCTGTCTGTCCTCACTTTTTCTGTCCCACACAGATCCTAAACCACATCGGACTTCCAGTCATTAAAACCTACCAAATGCAGGCCCTCTAGGCTCAGTAGTTTATCTTATTTCAATGTCGTTACCTTATGATCGTGCGTTCTGGCCACAGCTATAGGTGCAAACGCAAGTCACCAGGGCTGTGCTGAAAGTTTCATGGCCGCGTGCTGAGTGTTCATTGGGCTGGCTCAGAGTTTCATACAGCATTATATGCTGTACAGGAAACTAAACTCGATTGCGCCAAAAAACCTCATCGCATTTTATTTTTTTTAATTTTTTTTTTTATTAAAGATATGGTCAGTCAGAATTCATTTCGATCGACACTGACATTCATTTGATAGGCACGTGTACTGAAAGAAATAAAGTCTAGCATATCAGGGAATAAATAAAAACCTTGAGAATAACTCGAAATTATTTCATAATATAATTTTTCGATATATTCGGTAAACAGCTGTTATCCTAATCACATGTATTCCATCATCGCATTTCAGATCAATCCACAGGCTCTCATTTATATATATATATAATATAGTAGATATATATAATATATATATATATATATATATATATATTATATATATATATATATATATATATATCTATATATATCTATATATTTATTTCATTTAACTGTGGACTTTGGTAGTCTGAAATGCTAGATTTTTTAAAGCAATATTTTTGCAAGTAATAATTTGCCATTAGTTATACGGATCTCTCAGTATTTTTCTTGTTTTTCGTCACATCTTTTGCATCTGAATTTTTTCTCTAGGTTTGTTTCTTTGATTCCTACATTCTATCGCATTTCTAGTGGTGGTCCGTTTTTCCATTACATTTTGTGTCGATTTAGGTAACTCTCTCAAGCCTTTCCTCTTGATGCTTGCACAAAGGAATGTGATTGTTTGTACCGCATAATGACATCGTCCTTCAATACATTTTTCTCGTCTCCAGCCCTGAATATCCAAAATATAATATTGCAGCGTCACAACACTTCGAAGACAATCCAGCCGGAGAAAATAATCGTCTCGACTCTCTTATCCTCCCTCCGCTGCCAAAAAACGAGAATTGGCGTCTTCTTGTCTCGGGAATTCTGTTGGCTTGGTAAAACATGTTCCTATCAATAATGCCAACGGAGATAAACTTCAGTTGGATTTAGCTGAAAGCGATATGGATGGGAACATTCTCCTTGCTTGGTACTCTCTCTCGCTCTCTCTCTCTCTCTCTCTCTCTCTCTCTCTCTCCATGAACAACACATCTTGCAGTTCCATTGCAAATTTGTTAAGATGAATAAGAGAAAGGTCTTTTTGTCAAATTTCTTGCCTGTTGACTCACAAAGACAAACAGTTTGCAGGAGGAGGGCGGATTTGCGCGTCTCCCTAACCCATACACATCCCAATACCTAAACCCCTCCCCCGAACCAAACAAGAAAGATTCATTGGATTTTTTATTATTATATATCCCCTCTTCCTTGTAATTCGCGACATGTTGCATTCATATAACATTATTATGATTTTGCGTATTGAATGTGCATTATATTTTAAATATAAAATACTATATTATTATTGAATTTTGTAATACTTATGCTGTCGAAAAGACTTGAGTACTTCTCTACAACTAATAACCCTATATTCCAGTTCCCTTATTCAAGAGGAGTTAAGTAGTTTTTAATAAGAGGGAAAGTCCCCAGCGTTCCAATTGTAGGGACCACTAGGTGATTTTTTTTAAATTTACTTGATTTGAGTCTGTCTGACATATTCCGAAGAAGTTAGGACCGTGAAACTACGTAATGACAGCCTATAAGTTGAACTTCCTTATTTCAACATCATTCTATTCGTTTCTTTAAGTTTTTTGTATATTTTAAAAAATAATTTCTTGTTCCTTCCCCGTACCAATAGCATGAGGTTTGGATGAAGAGAGAGAGAGAGAGAGAGAAGAGAGAGGAAGAGGAGAGAGAGAGTGTATGCCTAGTTTCCTCTGAACAAGTTACAAGTCACTTGTGTACAAATTCACTCAGATTCCTTATATAATGGTGGCATTTGGTTCAGGAGGCCGATTGCGCCAAAGGTACTTATATCTTTTCGAAACTGTGAGGTACTGGAAGTCAAGGGAGAGAGCGAGTGAGAGCCATAGATGTTCAATCCTCGGTCCTGAACGTAACTCTGTTGATCAATTTTTGCAACTGGTGTCTAACAGTGCAAGAGCCTTTCTCCGTATTGGGATATAGTATTGTTTTTAATTATTCCGTTTTTTTTCCCAATGCTGCCAAGTTATTTCGGCGTTCTCAAACAGGAATTTTAATCACGGGCCAAACATAAAGTTTGAGAGAACATTTCGAAGAATCTGGTTTGATCTGTCCAAAAGTTCGACACAGGTTGTCAATTCCTCCGTGCCTTTTATTTGTACGAAACTAGCCTTGAAGTATAGATATATTCCTTCAGTACTATTACTATTTATATTTCCACTGGACAGTCGCTTTCCATATACGGTCAAGACCATCTTTGTCAGCATTTTCTCATCCTCCCCACTATACGGAGTGGTCCCAAACGAGGTGAAATTTCCCCTGGGGGAAATTTTAAGCTTTCAGGGGGGAAATATACACTACCTACTAAACTAAAAAATCTCAAATGGATTTTCTCATGCTTTTATTGTTACTAAACCGCTCTCTATGGCTAGCGGTTAGTTGTTATAACCGCTCTCTATCCCACTTTACTCTGTGACGGGGGTGGGGGCTATATGTTTCTCAGTATATCTGTTACTTTTGAAACAAAAAATTACTAAATAGTCCCAGTGTATTTTAACATACTCTTTCTCACATTCACATGAAGGGGAACCTGGAGGGCTGAACTGGGAGCAGGGGAGAATGACAGAAGAAAGTTTGGTAACCACTATCTATAGTCTGAAGAGCCAATTTATGTTGTCAGTCTTTTTCCTTTACTCGTAGATCAGTAGATACACAATACGTTGGTTGTCTGGCCACAAAGCCAGCAATAACTCGGTGCATCTTCTTCTATTTATAGGCGCATTAATTACAGCATTTCTTCCAGGAAAGGTAAGCCAATATAGCCAGAAGTTGGCCCGAACTCCCTCTTGATGTCCGTGTGGGTCCCTGTGATATGAGTTCAATTGAGTGTTATATTACACTACATCCTATATAACTTTCTTACAATGATACGTAAAAGTTGTGTCCTGTCTTTGAGGATACATCGGCATTGGCCCGTAAAGGCATTAAGGATATTTCCTTCATTTATTAAGGATGCTTTCGTCATTTATATTAATTATCGATTCTTTTCATCTTTCATTAAAATACTTTTATCTGCGAAAGAAACAGAAGTTGAGGAAGAGATAGCGACGAGTAAACCTTGGGAAAACGGTGACGCTTTCAGTCGAGTTTTTGAGGCTAGTTTATTATCTCGGTCTGAAGTGTATGTCGTTTGGTACGTTCTACGATGTGTTAGTTAATATCGCTGTATTTTAGTACCCTTTCATAAAGAAAACCTGTAGTCTCCTATTATTGTAAGCAACAGAAAAAACAACTCTACAACGTTTTTGATTGAAAGTTTACCAAATTTGCAGTGCAGTCGTGTGGTTATATTACTGGACCACTAAAGAGGAATTGTCGCTTGATATCTTTAGATCAGGGATGCATTTTTTAAAGAATATGATATAATCTTATGAAGTTATACTAGCCTATTTAACTCATGTATAATACCTATTTAAAACTTACTTCCTTGTCCACGAATGTTGACGATTTTGCTAAAGTATCGGCTTCAATTCGACATTCGTTTCGTTCATGCGGGAAAAAAACCAATATTATTGGACGGAGAAGGTTTGATTTGAATTGATGAAGTCAAGGAATGTGTTGATAAGTGTTTAAGCGGTCGAATTCTGTTAATAATAGAAAAAAATTGTGTTGTACGACAGTGTCCTTGCTGAACTGGTAAGTATGACCTTGACCTTGACATCATTCCGAGTTCGGACATAAGGTGTCAGTCCAAATGTCTCAGGTTCTGACCACCCCATCACGAGAATCTGTTTGTTGTCTTCATTCTAACAGGACTACTGAGTGAAATACCATAAATATAAGAAACGTTTTCACTCCATTTCACAATACATAGCTTTGGTCAAAGTTGAAGGACTTTAATGGGAGTATGAATTGATTTTCATATTTCTAAGGGACCATGATCCCCCTAGGCAGAGTCTGTCGAGAATCTCTTAAAAAACAAATTGCCACTTTTATTCACAGAACGTCACAGAATCGGAAGTCTTATTCTAAGTCATGATATTTATTATGAAAATGCACCGAAAAATTTAGGAATGGACTGTGCTAAACATTGGTACTGCTGCAGTATTTTTTTTTCACCCTTAGTGATCTCAGAATTAAAAAGGAAATCGTGAATTTTCATATGGCCAGCTCTTGCTTCGCTCGCTCTAATGGCCGAGCTGATTACAGTAGTTTGTGCAACAGACAACTTTGTAATTAGCTCTGTTCGAGCCAGGTTAGTCTTTTGAAAATCGGGGAACGAACTCTTGTTTTTCTCCTCTTATGAAATATGCTTTCATATCGTTTTGCCTCCGTAAGGGTAGGCCGTCAGTGCAACTAATGCGGCGCACTGTAGACATTACTTAAGGTTCTTTGCAGCGGGGACTTGTCAATACTAAACCCCCTGTCGTTTATTTAACTGCACCTCCTTCATATTCTCCTTGTCTATCTAGTTACACCCTCCCCAAAACAGATCTCGTACGAGGTATAATGCGTTTCGTCGTATTCAATGGCCGGCGATGGAGGGCATTGGATAGTTTCCTTACAACTTCTTTCAGTCTTAGACCCATCAACAAGTAATAGGACGTCTTTCGTGGAGTGAAAGAATGGACTCAATTTCAAAGCTTTTCATATTCACTCCGGAAAGATATGTATCTCAGATCCTGTTGTCCTTTTAAACTTGGTATCATCTCATCCCGCTTTCGCCTGGAGATAAAACTTAGAAGTTCGTTTTCACAGTCAGCGGGCGAATCAGAGTTGAGATAAACGGGCAAGATGAACAATCCTTAAAAAATGTAAAATATAATAAAAAAAAATAAAAAGAAGGATAGTCTTCCTCTTCAGAACTAATGATGAATCTGTATATCGAAACTTGATTGCAGTGCCCTCTTCCTCTTCGGAAAACTTTAATTTCAATCGGGAATCAAGAACGGTTGGAAACTTCTCTTGCTATTTTTATCCTCCCTCCTCCTTCTCCTCTCTCTCTCGCACCTCTCTCTCTCTTCTCTTCTATGGCGTTTTGAATGAAGACTCTAAGGACATTAGTCTAGGGTTTCGTATCCAACTGCGATCCCATACACCCACCCCAACTTTTTGATTTTTCCTTGCGACTAATAATTTGCATTCCATGACTATAATTAGTAGATTACTTTTTTTTTAGTAATGTATTGGCTTCGCTCATCATATTTTGCTGCCTAACAAGTACAATTTTGACAGGAAGTTAAAGCTAGGGGCATCATGATCATGCTCGAACCGTCAAGCCATTTCTCATTCTCGAATTTCACGATTGTCGTATTCTACTTTGTTCCGTAATGATGATCCCAAAATACACAAATGTTTCAAATAGACTGCGGATGCAAGCACCACTTGGTAGTTTTCCGTGCCTCCTTGAGCATAATGGCACACGCCTATTTTGGTTTTCCGTAAAGGAAAAACAAATCTCAAAAGCTGCCACAAGGTTAGGGGACTGCAAATTGGTATGTTGATCATCCACCCTCCAAATCATCAAACGTACCAAACTGTAGCTCTAGCCTTAGGAGTTTTTATTTTATATAAGGTTCAAGTTAGCCATAATCGCACTTCTGGCAGCGCTTTAGGTACCAACAACATAGAACACCGCCGGAGTGGCCTGATTTTTCATGGGCCTGTCTTCGAGGCCAATACCGACCAGAAACTCGATTGCGCCGAAGAATTTCGCATCTTTTACTTATGTACGTATGTAACATATTTCGTAAGAGCAGTTACTTAGATATAGTTGTGAGTTTGAAATCATTAAAATTTTGTTTTTTGATGTTTGCCGGCGATATTATTACCGTTTCTAGTCAGGGATAATGAGTACATTAAGCTGGCCCCCCTGCGTATTTTTTTGGGAATTACAATATCACTGTTTAAACACCCTCTTAGCAGGAAAACCAGGCACCTCGTCCTACGTTGGTGTAGGTTAGGTATAATATTACAAGCTTCATTACTTCCTTATAGCTTGTAGTATTTACTTGACCTCGTTAATTACAGCATATTTTACATCATTTTTCGTTGCTCGAGTACACTCTCGAGATACTGGAAAGTAGTGTTTTTATTCTTAATAATTTATTTGTGAAAATTTACCAAAAATATTCTGCGGCTATTTAAGTCATTCCAACATCTGTGACCCTAGTGGACTTTTACTCTTTCATAAATCTTTGAAGGTTATTACTATATATCTATCGATCTATATATATATATATATATATTATATATATAATATATATATATATATATATATATATATATCTATTATATAATATATTATATTATAGCGATCGCTCATTTTCAGAGACGATGGTTGCTCAATGATATTTGGTTAAATGGGGTCACCTCGATTTTACCGAACTGGTTCCCCAATCATTAGGGTGGTCCTTCCCAAACCAACTTGCCCTTGTATAATTGACCTCATTAGTAGGCATTTATGACTGGTAGGCTATTATCGAGGATTAGTCTTTACGCCTTCGACCTGGACCAATATCACAGATCTAGTTTTGGTCATATGATTTTCGCATGGATATGTGTTGTTATTTCATTGAATTTTCAGTTAATTATAGATTTCGTCGGCGTATTGATTGATTACTTATTATATGTAATCTGATATAAGCTGTGTTACTGTTTCGTTCCAACGGAGTTATTGTAGAGTTTAGGATTTTCAAAAAATAAATGGTTTATTGAGTCTCTGGGTCTTTGTTAATTGCAAAAAGAAAATTTCTTTAAGTGGAAGAGTGATTCTGATCAGCCTGCTGGAGAAATTATTATAAAAAAAAAACCATTAATCCTGACTGTAAGCAGGGCTGCCAGATTTCCACACTAAGGAAATCCACAGGACTCAGCGTGCCGTTTTTCTTCACAACAGTGCCTTTTTACGCAGTGTTACCATACGCGTTCTGATTTTCAAAGAAAATTCTAGTCGGAAGCGAGCGTTCGTGAGCTTCAATTCCACTGTCATTCTCAGCTCATGAAGGCACTTTTTAGGGCGAGTGCCATCACACAACTTTCAACAAACTTTTTTACATACTAGGAGGGTCAATGAAATGTTAAATCGAATACAGTAAATTCTACGTTTTCTCATTCATTTTAGACCTGCACATGCAGAAATATTAGTGATGCAAAATAAAACATAAAAAGCAAAGTGAAGAATTTTTTTCTTCAGTGCGTGGAATTTTATTCCACACAGACGACGTCGGCCTGTGGTCGTGAAAAAGCCACGGAGAGTTGACAGATGTCACCAGCAAAAGCCACACTATTCGACGAAATTCCTCAAAATTTCACAGACGGTCTCAGACAGTTGCCAGTTTGCAAAATATTTGACTTAACGAATTGTGGAATGTATTAAGTTTTTATCAGTGATCTTGTAAGTGCTTAAACTTAAGCTGGTATGAATCCAACCAGTAGCTTATTTTTTAACATAAATAAGTTTTTAGCTAATTATTGTGAACATTTAGTTGATTTTGATTCTAGTTTTTATTTGTTTTTTTTTATGAGAGGTTAAAAAAAAAGAAGCAAAACTTCTCAACAAACAGTCGGTACTCCTTTAATTGATGATGGCACCTGAATGAAACTTATTTAATTTGCGATGAAAAAAGTAACATAGGTGTTTTACAACAAGTTTTATATTATACTATAAGGCATCTTAATCACATTCATCGTAATGAAATATAACGATAAAATTTATAATGATGTCAATCGGTATTATGGCCATAAATATAATGAATAGAATCTATATCTTGGGCAACTAACACTGTTGGTTATATTGCTCGCAAAGTGAACTTGAAAAATAATATCACGGTACTGTATCATTGCATAGGAGTACATAATTACAATCACTTTCATAAAGAAATGAAGCTGCGAATGTAATAGTAAGCACGGTGTTATAACTATGTCTTATTTTTTAGAGAAAAAATAAACTGGGCAAAACGTTATTCCTGACTGAAGATTTAATTCCACTGCATTATACAATTTCTCACATTTATCGTTGTTATACACAGTCATTAATTTTAGGGCAATATAACTGATAACGAAATCATGACCGCTATCCATCTTATACTGGTAAAACGTAGGCCTATGTTTTTGCTAAGGCCTTACGTTAAACGAAATACAGTATGAAAATCATTTAAAGCACGTTCATTTCAAAAGTTCATTGTCACATAGTTGTAGAATAATAAACGATTATACAGGCACTAATCATTTTCACTTGCAAAAAAATTGCAATGGTATTGAAAAGCTGTAAAGTTATCGCTGAAAAATTAATTTGCTACAAATAGCAGATAATGAATGTGTGCATATATTTAACAAAATTTTCAACGAACCATATCCCATCAAAGCTAGCAAATAAGAATACTCTCTAGTATTATGAAAAAGAATAATGTTGATTTTGTTGAGGACCAGATTGAACATATTTTGAATAAGTAATGAGGTTGGTTGGAGCTGGAGCCAGCCAGTCGCTACGGTCAAGATCCAGCTTATATTCTAGGTCTGGTTTGCACATGAATCAACGGTCAGCTTTATAATATCGAATAAACATCCAAAACGCATCACAAATGAAAAGGGAATATTAAATTAATTTTGTATGTTGCTTATGGATATTTGTGTTTGAGACTTAGGTATATAAAATAGAATAGTACAAATTTTCATAAGTTATATTAGATTTTTAACTAGCATACGCTCTTTAAGTAAAGGGGAAAATTTTACGTGAGTGGATTGCCCCACTCCACACTAATCACGATGGTGGACAAAGATAAGCCGTTTAGTGACGTCATCTTCCACACTTCGGGCAGCCCTGACTGAAGGTCTCTCTCTCTCTCTCTTCTCTCTCTCTCTCTCTCTCTCTCCTCAAGTCTCTCTCCTTTCCTCCTTAGCTCTCTCGCACTCCCTCCATTCGTCTCTCTTCTCTCTCTCTTTCTTCTCCTTGTAGTAGTCAATCTTGCTTGGGCTTGGTGAGACGTTCCTGCGCGAAAGTCAGATTAATCAACAGATATCACAAGATTAACAAAAGTCTAGAATTTGAGAAATATCTAGACGGTTCGTGAACTATCCCGGTTGATAAGGATTAGTGTAAAATAGTAGGATAAGCGTCTTCAAGTAGTTTATCAAGTGAAATACTGTAAATTCAGAAAACAAGATGGCAGCCACTGCGGGAAAAAATGGCGAGATTTAGCTTGCTTGGCAGATTTAGCAATACGATGAGGTTAGGCAGGAAGGGAACTGGCATTCTGATCTATGAGATCAGGCAACAGTCTAACCAAAAAGATACAAAAGCATTTCATAGATATTTAGAAGGATACAATCCTTCAAACTGGAACAAATCAAATTGTTAAAACATCTGAAAATAATGGAAAGTTCCAAATAAAATCCCAGTGGTAAGAGGACTCTAAAGAAAATATACATAAACCAACATATTCCGACAAGAAAATGAATAGGTGAACGTTTGTGAATATCCTAATTGATGCATTAGGAAAAAGAATGCCAAAAGCATGTAAACTGGTTGTAAGGTGTGGTATAGCATAGTAATCCACAAAAAACCTAATCAGAAAATTGCGCATGCAACATCCGACCCATCCACAGTGTGCTGAGGTAATGCAAGGATATGAGAAAAGAACACAAGCATTTTTTGCTCAAACATGTCTACCAGGATAGACCATGTTTATTAAATCAAGATCTGAATGTACAAATAGTGAGGATGAAGAAGAAGAAGAAGAGGAAGGGAAGACGAAGAAGAAGAGGAAAACGTAAGAGAAGTAAAAAAAACCTGAATGACAGAAAAGATAAAGGAAACAAAGACAAGATAAAAGTATGGATGAGAGATACTCATTGTACACAGATGAGGCTATAAAGCAGCATACTACGAAGAAATAAATTAACGATATGACAAAACAAAAGTGAAAATGCCGAGAGAGAGCTCTACCCAGATCTTACACAATGACGGGAAAGAGAAAAAAATATACAAAAAGGACAAAGTCTGCAACCTTTTGAAAAGAGGGAATAATTGGGCGATAGATTTTGGAGAAAAATGTACTACAAACATCCTAAGGTATGTCACAACTATGAAATATATGGTAAATGTGCACTACCTAATGGCTATGAGGATGATTGCAGAGAGCTACACCAAAAATATGCAAAAAACTAAAAGAAGGGAAAAAGGTATGTAAGTCGACAAAAAACGTAAATTAGCACCCTGGTAGCCATGAACAAATAATCAAATAATAAACAAATCAAGTAATAAAAATCCAGAATAAGAAAGAAACAAAGAAAAGAGAGGAGATGAAGAATACTCAGGTAAAAGAAAAAACGCAAGCCATCAACGAGATATGCAGAGGTGTCAGCAAAAAATTTCATGCATCAGCGCCAAGATCTACTCAAGGAGATAATAAATGTTTTTATTATGCAAGAGATATGCAAATATGGAGAAAATTGCAGATTCAGACACAAAATGAATATATGATGAAGGAAGAACAAATATATGGAAAGGTTGGATTTTTTACTGACAGAATTTCTGGAAATGAAAAAAAGAACAACATACCAGAACAGGAAAGAGACATGGAAAATCCTATATTACCAATATTAAAGGAAGGAGAAAACACGCAAACCATCATAGTGATGAATGCGCCCAGGGTTTAGTTACGGTAACTCAAAAAGAAAAAAGAGAGTTCTTAGAAGAACTAACCCAAATTGAAAAGAATAGATAAATGGAAATAAGTGAAACCTGGTATTCCAAGAGACTGGAATGATGATCAAATAAAAGGGTTCCAAAACTTATAGATCAGATAGAAAAAAATAGGAAATCAAGGGGACCGCAATATATGGGAAAAGACAAAAAACAGGAAAAATATATGAGAAATTAGTAACTCAGAATGTGAACTAATAGCGGTAGAATTTGAATCCTGAAAAATTAATGAACATAGTAATATATAGACCGCGAATACTAACGAGTTTGACAATAATAGAAAATGGATGATATATGTAGAGAAATCAAAGGAATGGACTATTCTCCTATCTGGGAGGACTTAACTTCCTTTCGTAGACTGCGAAGACGAATAGGAGATTGTGGAGTACTTATACATATAAAAGATTTGAGTATAGTAGTGCAGAAGATAAGAGGCAATTCGAAAAGCTATTAGATATGCTACAGAATACAACAGTCAACAAATAAATCACCTGCCAACAAGAAAGGAAAATACCTTAGAACCTAGTATTTGTGAACGAGATGAATTATGTTAAAGAAATACTAGTTTATAATGCGAGATTCAGACCATAATGTCATAGAATTAACAGTCCATCCAAAGCAAGTAAAACAGAGATATGCAAGAAATGAAAAAGTGCGAAGGATATGGCAAATACAACTTTACAGTAAAAAATATAAAATGAGTCAGAAATAAATGAAGAATTAAAAAAGATTGGAGGGGGTGATAACATTTTCGTAAGTGACGACATAAAGGTAAATACGGAGATATTATATAAAATACTTAGAGAAAAATAGGGATAAAATATACTACGAAGAAGAAAAGTAAACATCAGTCATGCATACCAAGAGACAGAAGGATCTTCGTTCAGAAATCAGAAGTGGAAAAAAGGTCTTGGCAAAAGAGAAAAAATGCATGGAAAGTTATAGAACTAAAAAGTAAGATAGAAAATGCAGAACAAAAGATTATACAATCAAAAAAAATGAAAAACGGGACTGGAAGAAAAAAACCCTATTAAATATCAAGCAAAAATCCCAAACTATTATACTCATATGCGAAGAAGATGAATAAAAGAAGAATAGGAAATAGGCCTCTAGAATTGAAGGGGATTAACGAATGAAAAAAGGAAATTGGCCAAACATATGGCAGAACGAGATAAGAGAGATTCACCCCTAGAATAGATAATGAAGAATAATGATATAGAAGTAAGGATGAAAATAGTGACTATTTAGCTGACATAGATATTAATGAAGCGATATTGTGCAGGCTATTATGAAATTAAAAAGAGCTGCTGCAGGGCCGGATGGAGTTGCCTGCTATTTGTTAAGAAGTAGTCCATTCTATCGCAAAGCAACTTGCAATATTATTAAGGACAAAGTGTAGAACAGCAAGATTTATGATGAGCACAAATTAGCATATATTACCCCTACTTTCAACCACGTGATCAGACTAGAGGCAAGTAAATTATAGCCTGTGAGTCTAACATCAACATATACTGTATGACCAAAGTGTACGAAAGGGTAATGAAGAAAAATATTATGAAACATGTAATAAAAAATACTTGTTTAATAAAGGACAACATGGTTTCGTACCCGGAAAAGTACACAACCCAAATGTTAGGTCCACCGTAGAAACATATTCAAAAATATGAACAGCGGAAAATGCAACAGAGTGGTTTATTTAGGACTTGCAAAAGCTTTTGACAAAGTAGATTCATAATATATAGCGAAGAAAATTAGAAAACACAATATCGCTTGGATAAAGAGGAAGATGGTTAAAAGAATTTTTACACAATCAGGAAAACAGATAGTTATTGCAAACGACGAGAAATCGGATGAAGCCAAGGTAAATATCCCGGCGTGCCCGCAAGGCAGGTGTTAGCTGCAATACT
Source organism: Macrobrachium nipponense (assembly GCF_015104395.2). NCBI lineage: Eukaryota > Metazoa > Arthropoda > Malacostraca > Decapoda > Palaemonidae > Macrobrachium > Macrobrachium nipponense. Next base: position 89,802,878 of record NC_087203.1, on the reverse strand, counting down.
GTTTGTTCTTATTGATTGAAGACATAGGACCAGTAATGTTAAAGATTTCGGTAGTGAGTAGTTTCGCAGATGACACAAGAGAATAAGTAGAGAAATACGTGTGATGAAGATAGGAACGCTCTACAAAGAGACCTTAAACAAAGTATATGATTGGGCAGAAGGTAAATAGGATGGTATTTAACTCTGATAAATTTGAATCAATAAATATGGAGACAGAGGAAAGAAAGCTATATGACACTATAGGGGACCAATAATGAGACAATCACAAATAAGGAAGCAGTTAAAGACCTGGGGTGATGAATGAATAGGAACATGTTATGCAGATTGACAAATAGCAATCTGTTGGCAAAATGTAAAAGCAAAAACGGGAATGGTTGTTACGGACTTCAAAAACAGAAAAGCTGAACACTTGATTATGCTTTATGAACATATGTTCGAGATCCACTTGGAATATTGTAATATGATATGGTACCCACACTATCAAAAGTGATATGAACAAATAGAGAGTTGTACAAAGGTCCTTAACAGCTTAGAATAGAATGAAGTTAAAGACCTTGACTACTGGGAAAAACTACAATCCTTAAACATTATATAGTCTAGAAAGGAGAAGAGAACGCTACATGATATTCATCATGAAACAGATAGAAGAAAGCAGAAAATATCATGGAAAACTAAAAAATATCAGAAAGAGGCAAGCAGAGTAGATGAATAATCGCCCAAAACTATAACAGGAAAAATAAGGGAAAGAACACAGGACATTAATCCACTACGCCACCAGCATCGATAATGCAGCGTCTATTCAATGCGGTGCCAGCTCATCTGAGGAATATTATCAGGACTGTGAGCGTAGATGTGTTAAGAATAAGTCGACAAATATCTAAATGCATCCCACGACCATCCACGATTGGAAGATGCAAAATATACCGGAAGAACTGTACTAGCAACTCTCTGGTAGACATTAGAGGTGCCTTACACTGAGGGACCTGGGGCAACCCGAACAAGATGTAAGGTCTGTAAGGGAAGGTTCTCTCTATCTATTCTCTTCTCTCTCTCTCTCTCTCTCTCTCTCTTCAGGAAAAAATTACGTTAAAATCAATATGTACACATTCCGGTAATTCCTACAACTCCCTCTGCCGCAGTGGCAATGTAAAAATCAGCAGCTGAAGATAAAGGCTCTTATCGTTGTGTCTGGATAGAATAGCACTCTTTGGACATTTTATTCCTCACATACTCTGTCCATCATTGGGAGACATTTTTCGAAAAAAGTCCGTAAAGGGTTTGTGCCGTCAGTGGACACATCATGCGGTGCACTGTAGGCATTACTAATGAGTTCTTTGCAGCATGCCTTCGGCCCCTGTTGCAACCACTTTCATTTCCTTTTACTGTTCCTCCTTTCATATTCTCTTCTTCATCTTACTTTCCCACCTCTATACTAACAATTGATTCATAGGTGCAAACTTGCTTGAGTTTTCCTCTCTGTTGCACCTTTCAAACCTTTCCTGTTCATTTTCATTTCGCGTGAATGACCTATACGTCCCAGTACTTGCGTTTTTAACTAAATTCTATATTCAACTCAACTCAATTTTTCGAAAAAAGATCTCCGTGACATTGTTGTCATTTGTTGTGAAGAAGGTACTGAACTTAGAAAAAAAAAAAAAAAAAAACACGATACTGTATCTGACCACCTACAAGCCAAGCGTCTCGTCATGTATTCACTGCAAAGGAGTTAAACGGAAACAAGCGTTTATAATACCTTCGATTTTCCCCCTTATTTTTTATGATTTTCGAAAAGCTCTAAAAACACACCTCGAATTATTCATTTTTGAAGGTTCATAGCTGATTAATCTCGGGGATTATGCAATGACGGTAATATATGTAAAATACCAAAAACATTTTCATCTAGAGGTTTCACTCGCGATACGTGGACAGTTACGAGTGCGGCAATTATTATACTATACGTAGAGCAGGGGCCTCAGCGAAGGGCGATCGCCACCGTGGCATAATGGGAGAAGATTAAGGATTATACTCTGACCTGCGACACAACGCTCCTCAGTTAAAGGACTTTCAAGTGGCTATCAAGGGGCATTTGCTCGACACTGTCATACCCGTTTGTGTACTCTGAGCTGTCCAGCCACTCACTTATGGAGTGAGGTGATATGTCGGGGACTGCAGATCTAATCCCGATTCAATACGTGATTCGTTGTGCAACGAAAGACATTGTTTTGAAAACTGTTCGTGTGGTAATTCTCCCCATCCGCTCCGCCCGCCCACCCTCTCTCTCTCCTCTCTCTCTCTCTCTCTCTCTATTCTCTCTATCTCTCTCTCCCCTCAGTTCGCTGGGTGAGCCACGAAATCCTAATTGCAATCAATCCTCTGACATGCGAGGACCACAGGAAGATAAAAAATTATTATCTTACAGCCGTGTTTGGTTTCTGCCACCTACGTCAGCAGTCTAACACCCCTAATAATTTGTTTTAACAGACAAATGTCAAATAACTCAGCTCCAATATACTATTCGAATTGCTCTGCATTGCGAAAATATTTTGCCCACGAAAAGTTTCTTAACATTCACTAACACTAAAACCGATACTACTTCTAATATTACTATACTACTTCTACTACTACTACTACTTCTACTACTACTACTACTTCTACTATCATTTTATTACAGTTCATGACCCCGAACCGTAGTCATAAAGAGAGGAAACGATAAAAACTTATATACTTCGGAATCGCTTAAATGGAGAACCAGGAGATAATTTCCTCCCAACCACGTCAATTATTAGCTTCACCTGAGTTTCTATAAACAAATAATGTCAGAAAAGAGTAGAAGTACTAGTTTACGATAAATACATAAATTTGCGACAAAGAGGTTGCAAAGGAAGTCGGCTGATACTTAGTCAGTAAAAAAGAAATAAATAAATAAATAAATAAAACTTTTCAATCTTCTGGAAAAAGAATATGAGGTGACAGTCCTAAATTTCAACGTTCCAAAACGAAAGGAAGGTCTCCAGTGCTAACGTGCAAAACCTTGGTATCATTTCGAATGATTTTTTCCGGAAAGCGACGTACGGTTTACGCCGAACACTGGGAAAAGAAATGGGATTTTTTTATTCCTTTATTTAAAAAAAAAATAAAAATAATTAAAAAAGTTCGAAATGAAGGGGCACCAGGAACGATCTCCTATTTCAGTGTAAACAGGAACAAAGGCAAACGAGTGTTCAGTAAAAAAGAGGAAGCCCATCGAATGGGAGATCTTTTACTGCCATTTATGCTCCTCAGTTTTTATCGCTTCTGCGCTGTCTGAAGTAGAGAGAAAAGAACAATTTGATGCAATCTGTATGGACAAAGATATTTTTAGGCAAAATTATATGCGATTAGATTGATTATTAAAGTATTCGAAAATCATTTTCACAATTTAAACTCGCAAAAAATACGAAGAAAGAAGGACGTTTTTTATGGAAAACTTCCCCACACTGAACGTGATGTATACCAAACATGAATGGCATTCAAAATATAACAAATGTTTCCCAGCAAAAATGCTGAAAAATGGAAATTACACACCCACACAAAAGAAAGGTGCCAAACTATTTCATTGTGTCTGCAGGTATAAACGGCATCATTTCCATGGCATAAACTTTATCTGATGAAGGATCGCCCCTCATCATTAATTCTGATCACACACGACATCTTTCTCCCAATCATATTATCATTCAAATAAACATTTGCCGCCCACTGTAACCACCAGCAATTGAATTTCTAGGGGAAAATCGGTCATGAAGTAGGAATAAATGGGCTTCATATCCTGAGAGCACCAATGTGTTATGCTGGATAGAGGTGAGAGGCGCAAGGTGTGGTGTGTGTGTGTGTGTGTTGGGGCCGGCGTCGATGGGGGTTGCTGAGGACGCGTTCGGTGCATGATATTAGAAAGCTGGTTTGTTTTTTATTTAGCCGTTATAACTTACAGTGACTTTAACACTTGGGGAAAGCGTATCAAAGCACAGCGCGTTTATAACATAGCTGCAATTCCTCGCTTCCGTCTTGCTTTCAATGTTTATTTGTCATTAAAACACCACTAATACTTAAATATTCTTGAAAATTAATTCATTGCATTGAGGTACTTAGAAAACAAGGATATTACTCTGTAATGTCTATGATATCTTGTTTACGCAAACGCAGTTATTTTCACTTAGAAAATTTGACAAAAAGAAATATGAACATAAGGTAAATATATATAATTAAAACAATACGTTATATATATAATTATATATATATATATATATATATATATTATATATGTACATACATAACACATATACTACATACATACAACATACATACATATGTGTATATATGGCCGTTAACATGGTGCGAACTGTATACATGCGATTAAGTAAAAAATTGTAGAGTACCATGCTTGAATAGTTTAAAAAAAACTTATTTGAAACCATTCACTAGCACCGTAAACGGAATTTATGAGCACTAAACATACAGCCAACATTGAGACATGCCTACATATTAATATGTAAAGAGAACTTATAATTAAAAATTAAATAAATAAATAAATAAATAAATAAATAAAAAAAAGAATATCCGCCCTATGGAATTCCGGGAAAATGTTCATCTTCAAACAGTCCCGCGGACAGCAACCTGACAACATCAGGTCAGTCAAGCGTCATAATAAATCTTTTAAAAAAAAGCACTGCAAAAGCATGTTCCTGAAACCGGAGTTACGTGAATATTAGAGCGTGATTCCACCCCAATTTGCTTCAAAGCCTCAAAATGTTCCCCGTGAATCATTTACGGAGCAAACCAAAGGTGTTACCGAGGCAATATTCCTCACATTCCAGTTTCGAAGAGCTTCGGGAACATCTGGATTGCACGAGAGTTTAGTTAATTTATTAATTTGTTTTTATCGTTACAGGAATTATTGAATAAGAAAGCAAGCTTGACTGAATATACTATATTACTATGTAATAATTGCTTTAAATAGTGAAATTGTTAAGTAATAAACTTTACAAACTATAGGATTGTTGATCAACGATGTAATATACTATATATATATATATATATATATAATAATATATATATATATATATATATATATATATATATATATATGTATGTAATATAATATATATATATATTATATAATATATATATATATATATATATCTATATATATATATATATAATATGTGGAGAGAGAGAGAGAGAGAGAGAGATTGGCCGAGAGAGAGAGAGAGAGTACATAGTTGTAAGAAAGCATAATTCATACCGCCAAGACCGTGAGAACGAAAAGTCTCAGGAAAGGCTTTCTACGACCAAAGCGACCCGAATCAAGAAAAATATGGGGCAGAAAAACTTAAGCCTTGTTAAGTAGGGGGCGTCGGATTCGAGCTCTTGCTACTGTAGTAGCTTGAGAAGTTTAAGGTAGCTTTAAACCCCCCACCCCCCCCCCCCTCTCTCTCTCTCTCTCTCTCTCCTCTCCTCTCTCTCTCTCTCTTCAAGTCCGGTCAACATATGTAAAAGAGATCGAACACTATAGGAAATTCTTTTAAACTTACGATTACATGTTTCTGCAACTTTCGTTAAAATTGGTTCAGGATCTGATCGAGAGGCAGCTGTTACGCTACAAGTTGATCCAAAATGGGAAAGTGTCACGACTACCAATGTCTTTCATCAATAAATCCACAGACAATATTCGTACATACACACAAACATACATTACATTCATATTATAATATATATATATATATAATATATATATATATATTATTTAAGATGATATATAGATATATATATTAGATATATATATATATATGAAAGTCTTTTACTGTAATACAACAGTATAATATGAAGACAAAAGGCCAATAAACAGAGGTGTGGCAGTACCTAAGACCGGGTTTTGAATAAATATATATGTCTCCGTATATAGGGCCTATATATATATATATATATATATATATATATATATATATATATATATATATATATATATATATATATAGATGTGTGTGTGTGTGTGTGTGTGTGTGTGTATGTATGTATATATATTTAACACGCAAGCCCACTCATAACAGTTGAGCAACCAACTAATTATTTTAAAAAATTTTCTCACTCACAGACGCAGCAAGCTTCTCAGTGGCGCGATCAGTATGGTCTTGACCTGCCACCTCGGAGGCCGCGAGTTCGATTCTCGGGCATTCCATTGAGGAGTGAAAGATATGTATTTCTGGTGATAGAAGTTCACTCTAGACTTGGTTCGGAAGTTACGTAAAGCCGTTGGTCCCGTTGCTGAATAACCACTAGTTCCATGCAATGTAAAAACACTATACAAACAAACAAACAGACGCTGCAAGACATCAAGAATCCTGCTTCCACATCAGCTATCTAGTTTTCTCCCCACGAATTTCTCTCTGACCCAGTTGCCACCAATCGCTCTTTTATTTCAACATTCTTTTGCCGCACACGAACGCGAAGTTACTCTGTAGAATTTATATTCTTATATATATATTTCATGCATAAATTAGAACAATAGTATGCTCATGTACTTTGCACTTAATCCTGGTAATAATACACTGTAATGTACCACTTTGTACCGCTTAGTTTCGCGCTTTGCGTATTCTTTGTACAATAATTGTAATTTGTACGTTTACATACTTAACTGAATTGCACGTTTAATATAATCGTTTTCCCAAGTGTTAGTTTTAATTAAAGATACTAATATACATACCTATTTGTATGTATATATATATATATATATATATATATATATATATATATATATATATATATATATATATATATATATATATATATATATATATATTGCATTCATTAATACTCTGGAAATGGCATGAATATTAAGGAAATAAAATCCATTCTCACACACAATTCTCGCCCTCTCAGATAGCTCTCAAATTATGCAGGAGAAGAAATAAGGTTCTTAGAATTTTTGACATAAACTCCATCTAATCTCGAGCAATTCCGAGGTGAAACAAGAGAGATCCCGTTATGACCTCCCAGGACGAATGGAACTTCTTTTCCTGAAGACCATGCATATCATTTAGGGTACAAAATGCATTTTATGCAAAAGGGGGAAAATAATGTTCCCCTTAAAAAAAAAATAAAAAAAAAATAAAAATCTAACGACTCCTTTAAGGAATCCAAGTGCGCTCCATTTTGGTTTCTTAGCCAAAGACGGAATGTGGCACCAAATTAAAGGCATAAATTAAACAAGCCGAGACCAATGAAACTTTAAGACACGGCCAGGTGATGGCCTGTCTATAGCGTTGCCAGACGTGAGGTCATGCCTAACTTTAACCTAAAATAAAATCAAACCTGTTGGGGTTAGAGGCCTGCAATTTAGTATATTTGATGATATGAGGGTGAGTGATCAACATATCAATTTGCAGCCCTCTAGCCTCAGTAGCTTTTAAAATCTGAGAGCAGACAGAAAAAGTGTGGACGTATCCCTCTCCGGAGGGATACGTCATTTAAATCTATCCCTCAGGAGAGGTGGAACATAGATACTTAATATTACTATGGGTCTCTAAATATGGACAATTAAGATTTACAAAAGGAAAAACTCTGATGGGCTTTAATTCCAATCCAGGAAAAATCATACGGTCGGTTTTTTCAGTTCAAAATATTTCCAAGCTTCATACTTCTAATTTATTTATAAATAATGTTAACAATGAGGCTCCCCAGGGTATTAGAGAGAGAGAGAGAGAGAGAGAGAGATAAACAGCTAAAAGCTGTAATTAAGATTGTTATTTTTACCACGAATTTCTTCTTTAATACTTTTTCCATTAGAACTATTATTGATTGTTATAACAGTATTATTAATCTTTCAATTATTTTTGTTTTGAATACTATACAAAGTAAATTGTCATATGAAATAACTCGATGTCTTATAATAGCATTGATTATGGTAGAGCATTTCTCTCTCTCTCTCTCTCTCTCTCTCTCTCTCTCTCTCTCTCTCTCGTCGCTCTCGCTATCGTGTCAGTATCCCAGAGTCACCGTACGAGTACCCGACAAAGACTTTAATTTAATTTGCATGACCCTTTTATCTCTGAGGATGATGAATAGCTCTGTCTTTCTCTGCTTGATTACATTATCCTAAGTCAATTGGGGCCAAAATAATAGAAAAGTTTCCCTTCGCTGAGGATGAAATGCTTTTATCAATAGGATCCCCTCCTGCGGTAAGACTCGGAGTCATATTAGAATTCATGTATTGATAACATCTAAAAAATTTTTTAAAAATTCAACCAAATTCATTCATCTTGTAATGGTCGCGATGGAGAAGACTAATTAGAGATCATTTTTTAGATATACATCGGGGATTGAAAAATCAAAAGAAAAATAGATATGTGGAAATAAATGATCGTAGGTATGTGAAAATGCACCAAAAGATTATCATCGATTTTGAATAAACTGACATATTATCAGCAACCAAAGTAAATGCGTGAAATAATTGTTAAACTTAAATGAAATACGTTAATATATACTACATGTTTTATTCTGTGCAAACTCTCTTCATCTTCGAAGCCACACGACAAGTCCTCAAAAGGTGAAGGTCAGCGCTTGCCAGATAAACACGAATTCTGTTAACGACCAAACTTCAGCCAACAACCAATGCTGTGATGGTTCCGACAAGTTGCAATCTGTTCCATGATATTAATTTCAAGACAAATCCTTCGGGCCAGCCTTACAGAGGTAGTTATGAATATCGAGTCATTGGTCTGATTAAGGTAATGATATTGACGCCAGCAGCAACATCGCAAATACCATTGGGCACCAAGGTAGACGAGGAAGAAAGAGAAAAAGGTGATTAGTATCAAGACCTGAAAATAGAAATAAGAAGGATATGGGATATGCCAGTGGAAAATGTATCTGTAGTCATAGGAACACTAGGCACGATCCGAAGACCCCTAAAAAGGAACTTGGAAAAACTAGATGCTGAAGTAGCTCCAGCACTCATGCAGAAGAGTGTGCTCCTTAGGAGGAACCCCACACTATAAATACCACCCAGTCGAATTGGAGGACTGTGATAGACCAGAAAAATTTTTAATAATACAGTTATGAACATATCTAGCGTCATATATATATATATATATATATATATATATATATATATATATATATATATATATATATATATATATATATATATATATATATATATATATATATATAAAGGTTTGCCACGAAGGAAAAAATGAAAAAGTGAGATAGCCGAGTACTTTCGGTCTTGTTCCGACCCTTTACTAAGGCAAACAGATTTTACAAAGGAAAACATAGTCAAAAGAAGGCTTAATATCCAAACTGACACTACAAGATAAGGTCGATTTCACTCTACAGAAACGAAGAAACGCCTGAGGGTAGCCACACCTTGGAGGATACACACGCGGTAAACAGGTTATTCATCCAGAAAACAGTACATTTTGAAAAAAACAAGGAAGCATATGCAACTTAATATCATGAAATTTACCCAAATTTTCCCCAAAAATTATTATTAATGAAAAAAAAGACGAAAGAAAATATAAATATATATATATATCGAGCAAGAAAAAGAGAGAGAGAGAATATCGAACGAGAGAGAGAGAGAGAGAGAGAGAGAGAGAGAGAGAGAGAGAGAGAAATAATAACTATATACATGTGGGACTAATTTATTAGTAGTTCATTTATTTTAAGGTCCTCGTTTCTGTAGAGTGAAATCGACCTTATTGCCAATCTTGTAGTGTCAGTTTGGATATTAAGCCTTCTTTTGACTATGTTTTCCTCTGTAAAATCAGTTTGCCTTAGTAAAGGGTCGGAACAAGACCGAAAGTACTCGGCTATCTCGCTTTTTAATTTTTTCCTTAGTGGCAAAAACCTCTATTAATACATAGCATCACGTTTTATATACTTCATGATCAAGTTATTCATATATATATATATATATATTCTGCTGTGAGTGCGCACCCAGGTTCACCGTAGTGGTGTCATGTCATTCCCGCCGCCAGCCCCCACCCCCCACCTCCGAGAAAGGTCATGGAAGACAATTGCCAATTCCACCTCAATCCCTTTCAACTCTCGCTTCCCCTCCACCGCACATGACAATTACCAAGAGGCAAACCGTTGACAAACTTTTTTTTTACTTTTCGCTTAGTCTGGGAGTAACTTTACAAACTACTTTATTGTTGTTGTTGTTGTTCTTGCGGTTGTTGTTGTTGTTAGGGCGGTAGGAAAGCCCTATGGACCTGAAAAATGTGTTTCGTGTTGTTGAGTTAAAGATGCAGGAACATTAGGATAGGATATTTATGATCTATTTATTAAAATGGAAATTTAGAAAGTAAATAATGTGGATGCCAAACAGTACAGAAAAATTATTTCTGATAAAATATAGCGTATGTATTTTAATTTTCGTTGGTGACACAACAGTCTATTTGACCGAAGATTTTAGCACGCGCCCCGAGTAAGCTGGAGATTGGATAACGCCCCCCCTTTTTTTTAAAACAAAGCGTTAACAAAGCTATGTATTTACTCTTATTCTTATTAAACACAAACCGTTAGAAGATTATTTGTTTCTTTTATTTTGATAAACTTTACTCATTTCAACGCTGCTGTATCTCTAGGTGCAAATTAACATTTAGGAAGATATAAATCATGGCAGTTTTCCTCTTTTGATTATTTCCATCCCAAGTATTTTTATCCCTCTGTTTTCTGTTATCATTCATAATGAATAGCAAGGAATACCTCTGGTTTCCAGACGAAAATATACTTTTTCACCTCGATATTTTAGTGTGAGTTTCGCATAAAACAGAAGCGAATGTAATTCCGCTTTAGCGTCTGATCCTTGCTCTTCATAACGGGTATATTTCCGTAAAACATTTTTTTCAACTACATTTTCATGAGCTTCTGTAAAGGTGAGAGTTTCAAGCAAGCCTCGAAAATATTTATTCTGTTTAGAAAATGGTACTTACGCTTTCTCTTCGTCGGCATTCATTTTCGCTACGAGAGTCCTTTCCTCAGATTTTTTGTTTTAAAAGATACTAACGCTTTTGGAGATTGTATACATGCATATATGATACACACACGCTCATTTATTTGTATATATGTTAATTATACCACATTCATATATATAATATATTGATATATATATATATGATATTATATATATATATATATATATATATATATATATTCTATATATACACACACACATTTACACACACATGGAGAGCACAAGGCTTAGTAGTGACAAGCGTATCAAAAAAGAACAAAGAATTTGAGAAGTTAAGAGGACACTGTGGCTATTACAATTTCATATATATATATATATATATATATATATATATAGATATATATATATATATATCTATATATATATATGTGTGTGTGTGTGTGTGTGTGTGTGTGTGTGTATGTTTGTATAAATAGGTAGACTAGGGTGAGAGATGTGTGTGCAGATTTGGGACAAATAAGGTCAACATGGCCTCCAGTTACTCCATAGTCATTTTGTCCATCTCTCTTTCCCCGAAACGTACAAACAACAGGTCCACAATTAACCACCCACTGACCCCAACTGACGACTGTTCAGTTCCCCTGTTATATCAATGAATAATTTAGATGGACTTAATTAGGACATGAAAACATTCATGTATGTTTCTAAGTGCGTTGAGTTGCCATGAATGCTTAGGTCATGTTTATGATGATCTAGTTCAGTTGTTCCCAACCCCAGGGTCGCGAGATTATTTCTGAGGGTCGCCACAGGGTCTTACAAAAATATATGTTAATGATTCACCGCTGGTCACGTTTTTATTTTGAGTAATGCAACTGATTTCAACTTGTTTTCATTCCCATTTCAAAGTTATTGAAATTCATTGTGCTAGTGAATATAAACTAAAATATAATAACGAAAGCTCATAAACATTTTGCAAGTATAACTGTGACGTGAAATGGTTGGATTTATTATTACAATTAGGGTCGCTACTCCAGGTGAAGACTGCATTTAGGGTCGCAACCAAAAAGGGTTGGGAAACACTGATCTAGTTATTGACCTTTATTCTGAATGGTCAAAACATTTCTTATATTTAATACATTTTTTTTCATTATTGAATATGTTTGGATTTCCTTGTCATATGTATGGAGTTCTGTTATTCCTCGTTTCCTATCCGTCACTTGTATTTTTATTTGCCTTTGCACAAGCAAGACAAAATATTTATTAGGTTTCCAGTTTTATGTCCTCATACTCATGAATAATTCCCTTTGTTCCTTGTTTTGGTAGCCTGTGCTTATTAACAGAAATGGAATGAGAGAGAGAGAGAGAGAGAGAGAGAGAGAGAGAGAGAGAGAGAGAGAGAGAGAGAGAGAGAGTTTGCAACTTCAATCCAATGGGAATTTAATGTTTTCGTTGCAACATATTAGTCAGTATACTACAAAACTGCACAGTGGCCTGAAGCGCCTCAGTGGCGTGTTCGGTATGGTGTTGGTCTGCCACCTCGGTGGCCGTGAGTTCGATACTCGGGCATTCCACGGAGGGGTTAGAGATGTGTATTTCTGGTGACAGAACTTCACTCTCGACGTGGTTCGGAAGTCACGTAAAGCCGTTGGTCCCGTTGGTGAATAACGACTGGTCCCATGCAACGTAAAAAACACTATACAAACAAACAAACAAATAATCACAACGGCATGATGGGTGCTCCATGTAGGCACGATTTGGTAGAAAAGTAGGATATGTATCCTACGAAAATATTGGAAGATTTGCAACATCCACCACAAGATGTTACCCAGGAAAGGAACTATCCCGCATTAGAGAGAAATCGATGGAAGAAAAGAGTTAGATTTACTCGAAAATAAAAAAAAAAAAAAAAAAAAAAAAAAAATATCACTTTAAGTTTCGTTTTGCCGAGTATTAGGTTAACGTAAAACTATTATTATTTCTTTTGTTGATTTAAATCAGCCTTGTTTACTTTTTTGTTTACTTTTAAGTTAAATTTTTGCTGAGTATGTTTACTCTTGTGTTTCCGTAAGTTGAGTGGCTTTACGATTGTTTCAGTGTTTTTGCGCCTCCTCCTCCTTTTTTGTGTTTATTGTGACTATCGTTTTAAACGATTGTTATTCTTTTGCTTTGAGTGTTTTATAAACACTGGGAAGGTGATGAGTGGACATGGTCGACCGGTCAACGGGGAGTTCGGGTCTTGACAAGCTCTCACCAGTACTGTTTCCTCCGTCGCAGCATATACGTATTTTGATTTGGAGGACGACTTTGGATACTTGCCTTTTGGACCACGCACTTGGATATTTCGCTCACGGATTTTGGAAGACGCATATATACGTCTGTTGTGTGTGTGTCCCTGAATCACGGCTATTTCTCGCGCAGGTGTTGTTGTCACCTGCGACCTTCACACTGCTGTTGATTTTTGGGTTTAGCAGACGCTCAGTCATCTGTGACCGCCGCGTTTTCTGCTTGCCCCTTCCCGTCGGAGGATTTTTACGGGACCTGTGTCGTAGTTGTATCTCGGCACTGGATTCTGGATTTACCTGCCGTGTCATCCTCGTCCAGCTGTTATACGGGAGTGAGATGCTACTTGACTCGTGATGTGGCTAGTATGGGAGTCTGTCGCCAGGTAAGACGTATAATCGTTCCTCTTCTCTCGGGACAATGTGTTGCCCTTCAGTACCTGGCGTACAGTATTAGCCCTTTTGATAGGCAGTTTGGGTGGTTGTCACGGCCCAGGATTCAACTCCTCTTCTGGAATTTCACTTGAGGTGAAATTGTTTATTTTTGCCAATTTTTATTATTTATTATATATATATGATATAAAGTTTACATGTATATGTTTGTCTATTTGTTTTGTGTGTCAGTAATTTTAGTGGACCGAGTTCAGATTGTTTAGCTTTGTGTTGTAGGTAGGAATATTAAGGTTTTCTTGTTATCATCTCTTACTTCCTTCTATCTATTATTATTAGGTTATTGATTATTTTGGCTAGCCTTATTTTGGATCCAACTTGTTTATATATAAGTATGTTTTCTCTCTTGGGGTTTTCTCTTGTTTTAGGGCTTAGTGTTTTAGCTTTAGGTTTTTATCTTGTGAGTTCCCGCCCGAGAACCAGGTATTTGTTCTCTGAAATTCTGTACAATTAAGTGTATTTATCTCACAAGATTGATTTAAGTCATTGTTCTAGTTTATAATAAATATTGTTAAGTTTTCTTGAGTTTCTGTTTCCGTCCTTCCTTGTCACTGAGGTACATTTACTGACTGCAATCCTTGAGAATATAAAGACCTAAAAAGAACCTGTACTGTAACCTGGGAGGTTGTAACACCGAGCTTTTCTTGCAACACTTTTTTCCTCTTTGGGTAGAAATTACATGAAAGGTTAGGCGCTCAGTGGCGTGATCGGTATGGTCTTGGCCTCCCACTTCGGTGGCCGCGAGTTCGATTCTCGGGCATTCCACTGATGGTTTAGAGATGTGTATTTCTGGTGATAGAAGTTCATTCTCGACGAGGTTCGAAAGTTAGGTAAAGCCGTTGGTCCTGTTGCTGAATAACCTCTGGTTCTATGCAACGTAAAAACAAAATAGAAACACATGAAAGGTTAGTGACTGACATAAATCAAGATCAGAATCTGAGACATTATAGTCCTAAGGCTTATAAGCACTTACGCAAACAGTGACAAATTCTTTCTCCTTCAGAGAAATCCCTCAGATGTTAGGCATCTGAAATAAAGTGTAGAACCGAAAATTGTGCATACTGTTACAAATACTGAAAGGAAAAGGCGAGACAGCGAAGGAATTCTGCCCATTATGCGTTATGCCATGATTCTAACGAATGCAATAGTATTACTCATCTGCTATTCAAAATTTCGAGCGCAGCGCGTTATAGTCAGTGGTACTGGAAACTCAAATATTTAACGAAGATGTTTATTCAGAGAAAATGTATAATTTCAAAATGGTATATAAGCCTCGTAACTTTAGAGATTATCCAGAAAGCAATCTATATATATATAATAATATATATATATATAATTAATATATAATAATATATATATATGATATATATTGGCTATGATGGATTGTATATATATATCAATATAATACTATATATATATTATATATATGTATATATATATATATATTATATATATATATATATATATATATATATATATATATATATATATATATATATATATATATATATATATATAAGAAGAGAAGAACAAATCATCAAAACAAGAATATCTCAACTTACCGAAGGAGCAAGCCCAAAGGAAAAAAATACCAACGTAGCAAGAAGAGAAAAAAAAAAAATTACAATGTTGTTGCCGATTACCAGAATCGTTAAGTGGAAGATTACCTCAGAAGCATTGCATATAATTTGGGTTCTTTCTAAATACTGTCTCTTATTTACATTTTCATTAATGTTTTTTGTGTAGTAATAGTTATAATTTTATCTTTAACCTATGAATTTATATTTATATAAAGTCTCTTAATTTTTACTTGTCTTTATTTTAGCTTTTTATATATTTTATGTAACTTTTAGACCAAAGTGCCTTTTACGAATGTGCTTTTAGACCAAAGTCTTTTAGACCAAAATGCCTTGGAACGGATGTGCTTTTAGACTAAAGTGCTTTAGACCAACGTGGCCTAGACGAATGTGCTTTAGACGAAAGTGCTTTAGACGAAAAGTCCTAGACCCATATATATATATATATATAGATATATATCCTAAATATATATATATATATATATATATATATATATATATATATATATATATATATATATATATATATATATATATAGGGTCTAGGACTTTTCGTCTAAAGCACTTTCGTCTATAGCACATTCGTCTAAGGCACTTGGTCTAAAAGCACATTCGTCTAAGGCACTTTAGTCTAAAAGCACATTCGTCTAAGGCATTTTGGTCTAAAAGACTTTGGTCTAAAAGCACATTCGTTTAGGCACTTTGGTCTAAAAGCACTTTGGTCTAAAAGCACTTTGGTCTAAAAAATACATAAAATATATTTAAAAAGCTAAAATAAAGACAAGTAAAAATTAAGAGACTTTATATAAATATAAATTCCATAAGGTTGAAAGATAAATTATTAACGATTACTACACAAAAAATTAATGAAAATGTAAATAAGAGGACAGTATTTAGAAAGAACCCAAATTATATGCAATGCTTCTGAGGTAATCTTCCACTTAACGATTCTGGTAATCGGCAACAACATTGTAATTTTTTTTTCTCTTCTTGCTACGTTGGTATTTTTTTCCTTTGGGCTTGCTCCTTCGGTAAGTTGAGATATTCTTGTTTTGATGATTTGTTCTTCTCTTCTTAGAGCATCCAGAACATTATATAAATTTGAATGAACTCTAACTAATACACCAAATCGTTACCTTCGAGTGTGAGGTCATAAACATTCCATTCATGTACTGAAAATAATGGCTTGGACCGTCTTCCATTTCGTCTTTGCATCCCGTTTACAAAAGTATTGTCTGTATATTCAATAAACGGCATTGCATTTTCTGGTGCTTCTTGTTTTAAACATTGAATTCCTCTTGGTACATCGTCAATAGGCAGAAAGGCTAAAGCATTAACTTTCCGACAAAATTAAGAAAAGTCTGTATCATTATTGTAATGAGTAACAAGACCCAATTGCTAAATTTTTCTCCACGTCGTTTGGCAAATATGAAAAAAACAAAAATGCACAGCAACATCACCTAAAGCACGCAAAAATGCATTTCGAGCTGCCGGTTCAAAGTCAATGCTAACCTCTGTTACAACAGTTTCAATTCCGTGTGCTTCCATATTTTCTAGTATTGCATACAACATTTTAACATAAATTTCCTCTGATTTCCCTGGTAGTAAAGCAAAAAGAAGTGGATGTATTTCCCTGTGAATTTCAGCATGAATTGTATATATTTGATAAACGATGTTGGGACACGTTTCAAAAGTGCCATCAGCAAACCAGTGCTTTGAGGATCCCAACTTTTGGAGTGATGATGGGGATGCAAAGATCAAAACTCTATCCTCATCATCTTGTCCACTATCATGTAGCAGCCAGTTTTCTCCTCCTACTGTTATTCTAAATCTATCTTGCACATCTACATCGGCTAATGATGTCGGAAGCTCGGGAAATTGTTTACTTCTTACTTTCCGAATACTTCGAGTCATAGAAGCAGTGGTAGGAAGCAACGGCTGGGAACATTCAGGAACCTCACTAATCCTTCAGATATTATATATATCTATATATATATATATATATATATATATATATATATATATATATATATATATCATATATATATATATATATATATATATAATATCTTTGTGGTTACAGCCAACCGGATCAAAGCGTATCCAAAATACAGTATGGTGTTGACGTGCCACCTCGTTGGCCACGAGTTCGATTCTCGGGCATTCCATTGAGGTGTGGGAAATGTGTAATCTGGCGATAGAAGCGCACTCTCGACGTGGTTCGGAAGTCACGTAAAGCCATTGGTCCCGTTGCTGAATAACCACTATAGTTCCATGCAACGAAAAGATACCGTACATACAAATAAACAAACGTATCCAAAATAAGAGCAAAGAATTTGAGAAGTTAAGAGAGCATTGGGGCTATTACAATTACATATGTACTGGTAAAAATGACCAGTTGAATCCACATATTATACACATATATATTAATATATATTATTATATATAATATTTTTAGTCATATTTTAAGCACTACTGCATTGGTCCTATTGGTTATCAACACTGACTTCTGTATTGCCGACCCCATGGGAGAAGTTAAGCCACGTGGAGTTTAGTCGAATAGAGAAGGAATTAAATGAACTTGGGGCGTCCTGGGACTCCGATCCACGTTACCATCATCTCGTTCATTATTTATCTGATTATCCCTGTCTTTCATCTCATTAGTATCTGCTGGCTGTTGATCTGTTCCCTCCTCTAGTTTCTCCGTAATATTTTATGAGGATAGTGCGCACGTAATTTTCGTGGAGCGGTTGGAGATGATTCTTTGATATTACTATTATCTTGTTGTCTGTGTTCTATGACGCGTCTGCTAAGCCGGTACATTTTATTGGTAATTTTTTTTTTTATCAGTATTTGAATGGAATGGTGCTCCTTCGGTAGTTAGGATAATTTGATTATTAAACTGAATTAGAAGTTTCAGAAATAAGCACACACACATCAGCCCCCTTTTATCTCTCTCTCTCTCTCTCTCTCTCTCTCTCTCTCTCATCAACATCCTTATTTCTCTCTGTCTCTGTCTCTTCCTCTTTCATGAACCCTTATCTCTCTCTCTCTCACTCTCTCTCTCTCTCTGTCTCTCTCTCTCATCCACCTCCTTATTTCTCTCTGTCTCTGTCTCTTCCTCTTTCATGAACCCTTATCTCTCTCTCTCTCTCTCTCTCTCTCTCTCTCTCTCCTCTCCTTCAAATTTCGGACTTACCCCCTCTGAGATTCAATCTGAGAGCGGCTTATCAGAGAAGGAATTGGATGGAACCAAAATAGAACTGGTGGGATTTATAGGTTATCAAGGAAGTCCAGAAGAAAGATAAGAGATGAATAGGAGGAGGAGGGCCAGGGGGGAGGTGGGGGGAGGACAGCTGGCATTTCATGAAATCACGTAAAAGAGCTTTCGATGATGTGTAGACAAGTTTCCAAAGACCGATCGAGTCTCCGTGAAATTTAAAAGGAAAAACACAGCCCTTTCAATGCTAGGTTACGTTTATAATCTCAAAGCCCAAGTTTAATTTTTTTATTATTATTATTTTTTCGTGAAGCCTTACGAGCAGGAGTAATCCTTGTTTCGATAACATTTCCTTTTTATGATAACGAAAATGTGTTAAATTTTCTGTGTAATGATGATGACTGCAGCTTGTTTGCCAGAACCTGTGTAAAACGTCGTAATTCCTATGGTCAAATTTTACTGTGGAAGTGAAATCGGTAATAACAAATGTATATCTTATTTCTGCCAGTTTACGTCATACAAGCTTCCATTCCCTTTGTTGAATACACTTACCTATAGCATTCACTATTATACCTCTCGTTTTTTATTATTCAGCTCCGCTTATATTACGTATTCCAACATACAATGAAATAGATACAAGTTATAAGGAAATCATATTGATAATGATATGCATTTCGCTTTACGTATTAATGAGGTAGCATGTTTCAGGTGGTTAAATACTTAATCCATAACAGTACTAAACATGAATTTAATCGTGAATAGATATTTCAAATAACGAAAAATAAAGAAACGGGAAACAAAATGCAAATTCACCACACAAAAAAATAGTAAATGAAGTTGAACAGTATGTTATTTTCCCGGTACATTTTTTTTAACTACACATTAATTTCGCCTCCTTAAAAATCTTGAATCAAGGTTTATTACTAAGAAGGCGTGATCCGACCTCCAGCTTACTCGGCGACTGTGCTAAAATCTACAGTCAAATAGTGAGTTGTTTCAACAACGAAAATTAAAATACTCTTTATTTTATTAGAAATAATTGTTCTGTATTGTTTAACAAACACATTATTTATTTTTTACATTTTCCTTCTAATAAGTAAATCATAAATATCCTTTCCTAAAATTCCTGTACCGTTAACTCGGCGCAAAACACCTTTTTCAGACATTTTTAGCTTCTCCATAGGTCTTTCCTAACCGCCCCCCCCACCTCCCAACCCCAAGAACAACAACAGCAACAACAATAACAACAAAGTAGTTTGTAAGGCTTACTCACCAAGTAAGCGAAAATGTCAATATGAACATTGTAGGTTTGGGGCAGAACGCTTTTTACTAAAGAACATAACGTTAGTCATTCAACATGGCCATTACTATCTCTAACCACATATTGACTGAACGTACACTTTTATCAATAAGGAATAATGATACACTTGAAATATTAGATGAAATGGATTTTTCTCCTGAAAAAACAATAAAAACAAATAAAATTTTATGTCTTGACTGGAAATACTAAGACAAATAGTTCGGGAAACATTTCCACCCACAGCTGTTCATACCCTTATCCTACCGTCATCTACAGAAACCACCAAATGTCCGAGATTATATCGAAAATCACTGTTTACGTATCCTTGTGGAATAGAATGGAATATAAAGTTTAGGCTAAAGGCCAGTTCCTCGCTGGACGACTGGTTTTCGCGCCTCAGGCTTGCCAATCCGGTGGTCCGAAGTTTGATTCCCGGCTCTGCCAACGCGGATTCATAGGAATTTATTTCTGGTGATAGAAATTCATTTCTCGATATAGTGTGATTCGGATCCCACAGTAAAGTGTAGGTCCCGTTGCTAGGTGACCAATTGGTTCCTAGCCACGTAAAAATATCTAATCCCTCGGGCCAGCCCTAGGAAAGGTGTTAATCAGCTCAGTGGTCTGGTAAAACTAAGATATACTTAACTTTAACTTAGGCTAAAGGCCAAGCACTGGGACCTTTTGAGGTCATTCAGCACTGGAATGGCAAAATTGAGAGATGGATAGCAAGAGGGAAGAAATATAATATGAATAGAGGTACAGTAAAAGAATTGAAAGGTGTTGCAGCTATGGGCCGAAGGGAGGCTGCAAAGAACCTTTAGTAATGCCTACGGTGCATTGCATGAGGTGCACTGACGGCACTAACCACTTACGGGACGTAGCCTTGTAGAAACATTAGAAAAATGTCCAAAACGCATTTCCATTAGTAATTTTAGTGTACTTGCTAACAATCCATAATATTTCCTTTAATTAAATCGAACATTTCGGCAGACTTGTCAACTAATATAATTAAATTAACAATGTACGCGTCGACGTGGATGATATACTTGATGAAACTGATACGTAATTAGATTCGGCAAAAGACCATTGTGATTATGATGATGATAGACTACGGGGGATATTTCGAAATGAAGACACCCACTCTTTATTCTCTCTTTTTTTTCCTGTCTTGTTTTCTGTGCCAATGTTTGATAAGGGCAACGGATAGCCAGTGACGTTTATTCCATCCGTCGACCTAATTAATTCGAATAACCTGGACGGCGCTTTTGTTTCACGTCATTAAGAGCTGAATGAGATGTTAAAAACCTTTCCAACCAAGAAACCTTATGCTGTGTTAATTGTGCTAACAAACCCCCTGCTTAAATGTTAACTCTCTCTCTCTCTCACTCATCTCTCTCTCTCTCTCTCTCTCTCTCTCTCTCTCTCTCTCTCTCATCAAGCTGAATGAGATGTTACAGACCTTTACAACCTAGAAACCTTATGTCGTGTTAATTGTACTAATAAAACCTGTAAACTCATCCGTCTCTCTCTCTCCTCGCTCTCTCTCTCTCTCTCTCTCTCTCTCTCTCTCTCATTCATCAAGCTGAATGAGATGTGTCAGACCTTTTCAACCTAGAAACCTTAGCTGTATTAAACTGTGCTAACAACAAAACCTGTAAACCAAACTCTCTCTCTCTCTCTCTCTCTCTCTCTCTCTCTCTCTCTCTCTCTCTCTCTCATCTCTCATATATATATATATATATATAATGTCGTTTTGTCCAAAGATGTTCTCTAGCGTGAAATGACTAAAACGTACACTTATAATTACATTTCCCTGATGATCTTCTGGTATATACGATTAATTTTGCGTGAATACTGGATTTAGAATTTAGAGAGTCATTCCGAAATATTCTGGACACACTGCGATTGATGACATTAAAATATTAGTGGCTACCATGCAGTATGATTGGTAAATCTACGAATGTCACAGTTTATTTAAAAGCATAATTAGGCTCCTGAAATTTCAGGCGAAAACCAAACGAAAATCCACATTCATTATTGACCCCCCCCCCCCCCCCCCCCCCCCCCCCCCCCCCCCCCGCCCCCCCCCGCCCCCCCCCCCCCCCCCCCCCCCACCCCCCCCCCCCCCCCCCCCCCCCCCCCCCCCCCCCCCCCCCCAGCCCCCCAAACAAATCCTTTTGAAACATGATTGATTAACCGCAGTCGCTGTACAGATCACTCTACCAAACTCGTTCCGGTACAATAAAAAGTAAAACGCCGCTCCTGTGTCCAATACTCCAGTGTATTGGAGCACCTCTCTCTCTCTCTCTCTCTCTCTCTCTCTCTCTCTCTCTCTCTCTCTCTCTCTCAAAATTAATACAAACTAATGAAGTTCCAACAGCTGTTTCAAATACACTCCAAATTCATTCGGCAGCCACAGTACGATGAAACTTTACTCTCTCATCTCTCTCTCCTCTCTCTCTCTCTCTATCTCTCTCTCTCACTCTCCCAAAAGAAAGTTCCGACAGCTATTTGTAATACGCCTCCAAATTCTCTCACGCAACCACAGTATCTTATAATAGCAAGTGCAAAATGATAAACAAACAAAACGAAAATAATTTACCTTCTCTTGCGCACGAAGGAATTTCCATCCTGGGAAATGTCCCTGAAAACCCTCCTTCCCAACTCCTTCCCTCCTTCCCACCCACCGGCCCACTCACTACTTCCCTCCCCGCCTCTCTCATACCCACAATTTTGCTTCCTGAGGAGCAGAGATTAAAGATGGCAAAGAGGAAATTCCTAACGCAAATTGCCCCGGAAGTCCACGAGGAGGTTGAAACGGACTGCTCTGCATTTTCTCCAAATGTAGTGCAAGAAGCAAAAGCTAAGAAAGTTTTGTTATTCCCAGTTAAATAACTTTGGATGACTGGTTCCAACGCGCTATTATTTTCGCACGCTTGATTATTTATGCGCAATTCTTGGACGTAGGATACACACAAAATTTACCATAATGGTCAGTTATGAGTCAGTGCATATGATATTGCAGGATAGCCTCTTAAAATAATCATTGGAAATAGAATTTCATTATATAAATAAGATCTGAAAAGTTTTATTTTTTTTTTTTTTTTTTTTTTAAATAATCATAGTATTAGCCCATATATAAAAGGTTGTAAAATACTCTAAAATGACCTCAAAAGTGCGCAATACATCTCGACGATTAGCACACACATTTAAAGATGATTTGGGAAAAACATACTCCCCTTTTAAAAACAATAACTACTTGTCAATATGTCAGTCTTGAAATAAAATATTCAGACAGAACCCAAGAATTCTGAAGTGGGTTTTCATAAAGTATTTTTAAATCTAACTCGACATGATAAAGGGAATGATTTTTCAAAATGACATTTCCAATAGAAAATAATGAAATAAAATAAAGACAGCATGACACCAATACATTTATATTCGATGAACACTTGTTAGGCGTTTCGGGAGCAATTTGAGAAAACATTGGATCGATTAAAACCCTCCAGAAAAAGGACATCAGACGATGAAAACATCCCATGAAACAATCGTGCAAGAGAAAAAACACAAGCCATTCATAAACAAACACCTCTGTTTTGATTATACGTGTCAGATTTCCTTTGTCTTATAATCACAGGTTCGTTCAGGCTGTAGTTTGTATTTCTTACGAGCTTTAATCTGATTTCACATAACATCCTTTATCGCCGTTTCTCTCTGTCATATTCATCCTTTTGTTTTGCAACGTGTCTCTCATTGTCATCAATCATTCCTCCTCTGCCCTGACATTTATCTCTTTCTGTTCATTAATTTCCAGATATTTCCTTAAGACCTTCAGGTTGTTTGGCATTTCATTGGATATCCTCACGCGACACATAAAGATCTCTCGCTTTATCTGTCTTTGTGTGAAATAATTATCGAGCAATTATTATTTCATCCTTGTTTTGAATAACCGCTCTTATTACTTTATTCTCGTTTTGAATAGCTATTATTTCTTTTTATCATGTTTTGAATAACAACTTTTATTACTTAATTTTCATTTTGAATAGCTGCTTTTATTACTTTATTCTCGTTTTGAATAACTGCTTTTATTTATTCTCGTTGAATAACTATTTTATACTTTATTATTTCACATTTTGAATAGCTGCTTTTATTACTTTATTCTCGTTTTGAATGACTGCTGTTATTGCTTTTTTGCTTTTATTACTTTATTCTCATTTTGAATGACTGCTTTTATTGCTTTTTTGCTTTTATTACTTTATTCTCGTTTTGAATAACTGGTTCAACTGTTGTCTTTACCACATAACTCTTTTAATTGAGAAAAGAGAGAAAATAAGAACTATAAAATGGATCGAGAGGGGCACACCCGACCGCCCCTTTCTCTCTCTCTCTCTCTCTCTCTCTCTCTCTCTCTCTATCTCTCTCTCTCTCTCTCTCTCTCGCCAGAATACTAGAAAAAATAGGAAACATTCAGTCTCCTCTTTAGTTCATATAACCGAAACGAGATAGTCCAGAGACCGACGTTAATAACACCGCATAGAGCAAGTAGGGACTGAATAGATATGTGACCAAATCTCTCTCTCTCTCTCTCTCTCTCTCTCTCTCTCTCTCTCTCTCTCTCTCTCTGGTATGTGTGCATACTGGTCAGACGTTATATGTCTTCTTCGTTGATATTCAATTTTATGTTACCAAACAATTAGCATAATGTTAAACATTGAATACAAAAACAAATACTGAGATGACCACATGGCAGGAAATTATCGCTGATCTTTTTTTACCGATTCCAGTAAGTCTTATTTTCATATAAAAGTAGTATATGTAATATCAATGTCCTTTTTAATTACAATTTAAAATGAAGCAATTGCACAATCTGCAATTTTTTCATGATACACTACACAAACATGACAAGATGAATTCAACACAAAGTAGCATTTAAACTCTCGCGTATAAAAACACAAAGATATACGATTGGCTTAAGAAAGAAAAATAAACCTGCAAACATAAGACAGCCGTTGCATATTTAAATGTCATGATTCCCGTCTGAACTCCTTTTTTTTATTCCCCATAAAACCAGAAAAAAAAAACGACATACGAAGGGGAATGAACACATTATCCTCATCATTTAAGAAGCGTAGTTACCTTACCTCTCTTATACGTTAACAAGGATGTAAACATGGCCATTTTGAAATTCCATTCAACCCCAGCATTTAAATTCTGATTCCGGGAATCATGCACCCAAATGAAGCCTTATGAGGGGTAAATGCTGAATGGGTTTTGAATTAACGAAGTTAATTAGTTGTCGACTTTTGCGAAAGATAAAGCCAAACGGAGCCTCATGATATTTTGTGCTGGACAAACGACGGGGGTGGGGGGTGGGGGTGTTCGAGAGAGAGAGAGTGAGAGAGAGAGAGAGAAAGCGCATATAACGACATAATGTTTTAATGAAATCATACATTTTTATCTGAATAATCCATTTCTTGTATAATTGAAGATAATTGACATTACATCTTTATTAAACTTACAAGCAACCAGATCAACACAACTGAAAGAATCTCTCAGTCGTATTATAAAAATAAGGAAGATATTTTAGCATATGTTCAAATTTACGTACAATGACATTTTGTCAGTCGAAATTCCGATGGCTTAGAACCTATTTGATTCTCTTTAAAGCAGGTGATCTGAACCTTCTGAGATATTTATATCTCATCTTAGAAACATGAAGGAATAAGTCCATATTTGTTTTCTTTAAGGTATCACAGCGGCTTTGTTAATTATAACCTTTATTATCTATTTCCTGGGTGAGGTATCCGCGGTGGTGGAATATTTGGTAGGCAAGCAAAATATATATATATATTTTTTTTTTTTTTTTTTTAATCACTTACTCCTACGACAGCTACCTTCTGATATATCTGAATTACGTTTTCATCCTTAATTATTTGCCCCCCCACCCCAACCCACCCCAAACTACCACTACCTCCTCCTGTAATGTTACCTTTACGTTTGCGAAATGAGTTGGGGACAATAAGTGAAAGCCTTCCGTAGAAAATAAGCTTACACGTCACTTAGCCAATCGTTAACAAATATAAAGTAAATTATCAGTATGATGTTGGTCTGTTTGACATTTATGAAATGTAGTGGAGAAATTAAGCTTATTTTAGATTTTCCTCATATTTTTCATGCTTCTCAAAACCACTTTTGCGAATTCTGTGATAAACTATCAAATTTGTAAATAGAAGCCAGTCCCTCCGCTTTTTCGTGTAAGGCAGACGTCTGTTGTATGTTAAATTTAACATGTGTCACAATTGAGAACTTTTATAATAATTATTAATGTAATGAAGACTGCACTAACGGAAAGAGTAAATGCTATTGGATGGTATGCAAGAGTTATCGTATACCTTTCAATTGCATAGATAGATGAATTTCAAGACGATTTTAAGGGCCAATGGTTTGTTTGTT
This sequence comes from Macrobrachium nipponense, assembly GCF_015104395.2. Lineage (NCBI taxonomy): Eukaryota > Metazoa > Arthropoda > Malacostraca > Decapoda > Palaemonidae > Macrobrachium > Macrobrachium nipponense. Next base: position 89,776,645 of record NC_087203.1, on the reverse strand, counting down.
TTGCTGCTTTCATGATTGGAAAGAAAATCAGTGCAAATCCGTCGTTTCGGGTAAAACCTTCATCTCATAATTCAGAATCACTAAACTATGCCGTAGGTATGCATCTATTAACCTACAGACAGAAGGTTGATTCTAGTAACGAAATTGAACTCGTCTCATACCATAAATCTAAGTAATAAACGGCGTTTGGTTATTTGATTAATTAGTCACAGGAAAAAAAGAAGTAGACAAACAGACGCAACACCCACCCACAGTTCAAGCTGGCCTACACACAAAAAAAAAAAAAAAAACAAAAAAAAAAAAAAAAAAAAAAAAAAATTAATTCTCATAGCATATCAGTGACTGATACAGCCATCTACGTAAAAAAAAAAAAAAAATGCTGACTTATCCGTGTTCTATTCATGTACCTAAACGAGCACTTCTCTTATCTGGCATTGAAGTAACTGCTAAAGCACAAAGGGCAAACATTCTGTCTAACAAAAAAAAACAAGAAAAACAAAAAACAAAAAATCTAAGAATTCAAACATCCTCGTCCAGAGAGGGAATCGGTACTAAGGAACGGAATTGAAAAGGGGTCATGAACAAAATGGATCTAATTTACCAAGAAAAGAAATAGAGAAAAAAAGCAAAACAAAACCGAGTGGGAAAAGAAAAGTTAGTTATTGAAACAGCCACGTCCTCCCGTTCAGTGGCGATTTCTGGCTGATAAGAGACTTATACGGGGATTCATGCTAGTGAAATTGTAGTTGAAATGGTTGGTATTAACGTTTAAGATGAAATAGCAACGTATTTTATATATATATATATATATATATATATATATATATATATATATATATATATATATATATATATATATAGTATGTATATATTGTTACAGTGTGCCAAGTATATGGTTACCATGCATCAAATATTTTACCTCACCAAAAGCCAGACACCTGAACCCTCATAACACGTTTAAACGACTGAATACTCTAAAGGCAACAGTGATCCCTTAACACTTACCAGTATTGCAGAAAATCAGACTAAGTTCATCAAAACAGGTGTGAGGTAATCTTGTAAGTAATTAAATTAATCAAAGGGCATCACTCCATCAACAACTTTAAAAGTCTAAGTATTTCCCCGATATCAGAAGTCTAAGTACTTCCCTGGTTCTAAGTCACTTCAAGAAAATTGAAGGAAAGCAAATCAATTACCACTCTATGTTTCTACTTATCATCAATATATCATAATCATATATACTGGTATAAAAACAAACACTTAGAAAAATTTTAAATACAAAAATTTATTATTAAATTCAAAATTTATAAGTGAAATTACACAATATCAGGGAAAATTACTGTTACTTGAAAACAAAGTAAAGTTTAATTAATTCTTGAATCAAAATTAAGTAAAATTAAATCAAAATTAATTTATCACAAAATTCAAGAAAAATTAATTCAATCAAAATTCAAGTGTTAGGCAATAATTGAAAATTTGAAATTAATTCACAAGTGCTAAACAACAATAAAACTTGAAAAGAATTCTAAGTAAATGCAAATTAATTCCTAAATGTTAAATTTAATTAAATGTGCAATGATTCAAGAATAAATAACTAAGTCAATTAAACTGTGAATGTAAATAAAATATAAAATAAAAAGACACACTTCAATAAGAAAATGAAATAGTGCACAAACAATGGAACAAACACAAACACAAAAAATCAGCAATGTGTAAAAGTGTAAATCTTTTCACTCAAAACCCTGTAACCAACAGTTTTTACCAAACCTTCACAACATCTGTTATTAGTTAACCACAGTTCCTATCAATTATTAGTTAACCCACACTCCCTATCCCATTATTAGTTAAACACAATTCCTATCAGTTATTAGTTGCAACTAATAAAAATATAACACTTTACCTTTTTAGTATACCAACTTCTTTTTCTCTTGCTGCAGCTTGTATATCACACTTTCACAAAAACCAGGCACCGTTACAAAATGATGTTTGTTCAGATTCCACAAAAGAAATCAAATAACACTAAATACACTCTAATAAATATAAAATATGAAATTCTCACAAGTTACAAGTGACCAATTTACGTTACGTTTTATATAATCTCAATGATTTCGATTGTGTGATTTGAGAGAGAGAGAGCTTGAGAGAGAGAGAGATCTGACTGCCTCGAGGTCCTAAGATAGAATGGAATTTTCCTTTTCCTTACGGAAATTCGACAGGGCAGATGACCCAAAACATTCTTGTCACGAATGCTTCCAGAAAGTTCAAATCTGATGCAATCTCACATACAAAATGTGCAATTCCCACATGGGACTTGACAAAGACATACACGTACAAGACGAGTCTGTTAAAAAAAAGACACGTACTCTACTCGATCGAAACGGAGGCTGAGCGACAATTAAGATTGACATGTTTTGATAACAACGCAAGACTCAATTCTCTCGCTATCACATGCTTTGACATGATTTAGGAAAGCAAACGGATCTCGCAGACCCTCTAATCTTACAGTGTTGACATAAAAGTTAAACACCTCGTAGTTTCGAAAAGACAAAGATCTCTCTCTTTTTACGTTCTACGTTTAATTATATATATTCTTTTATAACATGTAATGCGAAATCTGAACACACATCTTAAAACATCCTATTCTAAGCTATCTAGGAATCTGAAAAAATGTTACACAATCTACATGACATTTCAAAGAGGGGAAACATGCATTTTGAAAGTAGCAATATATAATAATAGTATATATAAAGTATATGTATGTATGTATGTAAGATGTATATGCATTATCTACTAAAGCTCCTTTCACCTACCAACTATGACCATGACTTTGAGCTCACATCATTTTTTTTTTAATAATCTCCTCCCACCTAGTCAATGTATATGAAACTTGAAATCCATACCTTAAAAAAAAATATTAAAATTACAGTTCTTTAAAAAGCTTTAGCTTCAGCGGACAGATCAATCGTCGAAAGAGTCCTTCTTGGTAAATGAGGAAACAAAAATCAAGTAGACTTCGAAATCAAAAGTCTTGATTGAAACTTCTGTCAGGCGAAGCTCCGAGTTTTTGCGTCGAAACTCGAGAGCTATACAACGCCACCATTAAGCCAAGGGGCGGCCACCGATGCCGGGAGCGATATTGTTTTTCATCAGCCAGTCCTAAATTCACAGCAGTAGTTGGCAGAGTCGCGTCGGAACGGGAACTAAAAGGAAACAAGTAAAATAACCCTCGGCGTCAATATGAGCATAACAAGCGAAACTCGCAGTTGAGAAAGCGCCGGGGGAGGGAAGGTCATTGATTTATGAGGGGGGGTGAGACACATAGAGACATATATGAATATAATTATTATTGTATCATAGTTCAGTAGAGTTAATCGGAATTAAGGATATAATCGGAATTGCGTTAGTGAGTTAAGCTGAATTAAGTAGTTAATCGGAATTATGGATTTAATTGGAACTGAGTGGAGGAGTTAATCAGAATTGAGTTAAGGAGTTAATCGAAATTAAGTAGTTAATCGGAATTAAGGATATAACTGGAACTAATCGGAATTAAGGATTTAATTAGAATTGAGCTAAGGAGTTAATCGGAATTGAGAAGTTAACAGGAATTAAAAAGTTATTCGAAATTAAGGAATTAATCGGAACTGAAGAAGGAGTTAATCAGTGTCGAAAGATTGCAGTAGTCGCTAGATGATTTACTAAATAAAATTACCTGATATACTACGAAATGAAAACCTATTAGAAAAAAGGGCGTGTTAGGCATTACACTATTAGGGTCAGTAAACCCACCAAATTATCTTAAGGGATGCTAACAGCGGGGCAGTTAACGATCACGGGATGACTAAAGTAGATAATGGAGAGCTTGCGTGAGCATCAACCCATTGTGGGGTCATTAACTAACAGGGAGCTTTTGCCCAAACTGTGGCGGTTTACATGTTGTAAATTTTCCCTTTGGCCTTGTGTACTATTAGCTTTTTGGCGTCAGTAACTTTCTCAAAATAGAATAAGTTCAGCAGCTTATTGAGAATATTTTTAGCTTTCGTCTGTTTTTTTTCTTTAATATATGTCTGTTAAATTTTACTCTCTCCTAACTGTTTCTTCATCTGAATCTTTTATATATTTTTATGTACGAAACAAAATGCTGCTTAGCAGTTAAACTTTCCATTATGACTAGTCACTTTTATAAGCCTTTTTTTGGTGGCTAACTTCATTTTTTTAAAAACACCATTGGTTCACTTTTTTTTCTTTTCTTTTTACTTTTCCCTCTTTCCAACTTTTTTCCCCTTCGACGGCTTCGAAACATCCTACGCTCTCTCTCCTCTCCTCTCATCTCTCTCTCTCATTCGGTTTAAAACAAACCGCCAATTCCGATGCTCTACTGTATTATGACTGCATCCTTATGGAGACTCAAATTACATATACATTAACATTACCATAATACAATTAAACCGGAACCCTATTTGGAAAGCTAATGGTAAAAGACCCAATAATTCCAAGAAAGAACCTATAAACGATAATAGAAATACGGGGGAATAAACAAAATGTAATAATATGATAGACCAATTATTTTTCATATTATACCGTATATGGTTTTTACATGATTTTGTAATAAACCCAACGATGAGTTCAGTCTCCGTAATCATGTTTCTGAAGTAATATCGCTTTCACTCCATGTCCTACTAGACTTGCCGACTTACATTTCTTTGCACAAATAACGGAAAAGCACAGATTTGCGGTGTTTAAGGGTAGTCTCCACTTTGGGGGGTGCCGATCGTAAAAAATATTTGCCAAAAATACACTAATCAAGACAGGCTAATGAAATTTTCAGGCATTATTAGCACTATAATAACATGCATATTCTCTGTGAGTTTTATCATCCTACAGGGAAAATTAATGATTTTATGAAAAAAAAATGTGAAAAACGGAAATTTCCGGGCCCCTCGTACTGAAGGTTATTTGGTGATTGGTGAGAAACTACAGTCTTGATAGAAATTCGGTCTGACAGAATGTTGGTATATCCACCTGAACATGCACAAAAAAAATTATCAAAATAGAACAGTAAATAGCACGTTATAACAAAAAAAAAGAGCAACAACTTCGTAAGTTCAGCGAAAGCCCGCCGAAAAATCAGACTATAGCTAGGAAGAAATATTCAGGAAAAATTCAAATCTCGATTTAGGGTACAAAACCTTTTGAGAGTTTGTAGTTATTATGTCACTTGATAGCCTAAAACATCTAAAAATTATAACATTATTATTTATTTGGACAATCAAAGAAAACCCCCTCCCCCCAAAAATCAAAAAAAATAAAAAAAAAGGGGTTTGTTCTCAGGGGGTGAGAACAATTTTTTTTTCTCAGTGTGGGTGAACTCCCCCTTTTCCTTTTTTTTTTCTTTGTGTTGGGGATGGGTCTGGCCTTGACATTGAATGCTAAGATATCAGCTGATTGATTAGTTGATGAAGTGAAATGCCCGTAGAGTCTTTTTTTTAGAAAAGAGATTTTTTTTTTCTCCCTTGGATGAAGAGAAAAGGAAATAAAAAGAGATTTTTCTTTCCGTGAATGAAGGGAAAAGTAGTTAACATGCACGGGATGTGTTATATGTTCTTTGTGCCTTGAAAGACACAAATATAAGGGGGATACACCGATTATTTTTTTTTATTGTGTTGGAGAAATTACTTTGAAATGCCGATGATTGGTGTTGTATCTGTGTTGTGTGTTTCAATGGTGTTATGTCATGGGGTTGCATGTGGAAATGGGGTGGTATACCATAAGATTCAGCAATACTAGTGTAAGCTATTTTGAATTTCACCCTTACTTGAGATTTTTTGCTATGGAGAGTTATTATTATTATTATTATTATTATACTTGAGATGTGTCATGGGAGGTTTGCCTAAGTATAATTATCATTACGGGAGATTGTTTTTTACGAGAGAGTTTTAAGATATTTCATGGGAGATTAGTCAATAATTATTACAGATAATTATTCAGGGATAATTATTACAATAAATTAATGGGAGAAGTCTTTGTTGTGTTAATTAATTGTTGAGTTTTTGTAACTTTGGAGAATATTTTCAGTGATTCACGGGATGAGTTTTGCTGAATCTTGATGAATCTGACTGAATCTTGGTGAATTGTGTGAAATTTTGCTGAATTTTGTGCTGAATTTTTGGAGAATGGACAAGCATTAACATTGGTGATATTTTTTGTACTGATACTGATGATTTTGATGATAGCAATTTTTTTTGGTGATTTTGTGATAATGATATTTCTGATACTGATTTTTTATATACTAATACGTGGGCGTTTTAATGCTGTCAAGGGAGGTGAAATCTTTGTGATTATGGGGATATATGGGCAAAACTAACGAACACATTGTTTTAGTTTTTTTTTCTTTTTTTTATGAGTTCAGCAGATAATTGCTTGACATCTAGTGAGTTTACGGGAGATAGTTAATGGTGCCGTTGATTTTTCTTTTCTGCCTTTTTTGGAAATTAGCCATCGCTGACACAAGTTTTTTTTTACCATGGGTGAATTTGAATTTGTTTTGTTTTTTCTCTTCAGTTAGTGTGAATATTATCTCAGTTCATGACCTTAGAGTCATTGTTCAGGAACGGTGTTTGTGTTTTCAGCTATTAGATGCTGCACAAAGAGATTTTACGGGAGAATTCTTGCATTTTTTTGAATGCATACGTAATGGCACTACATTTTTTCTCGGATATTTGTGTTCCAGAAATTGTGAGTTTCTTGCACAATACCTTGTTGTATTTGTGACAACTTTGTGAGAGATAGGAACACTGCTAAGTTTTCTAATGACTTATGTCGTAGTGCATATGGAGAAGTCTTTGCTAAGACACTGTGAGTTGGAGTTCTGTTATAATGACTTGTGGCACATGGTGGTTTTTTCTAGAATTTTCTAGACAGTTTTATTTGCCGAGCCCTTTTGCCTTTTTAGCAGTTATGCTAAATGGAGAGAGTTTTTATAGTTTTTGACTATAACATTCAGTTATTCTCTGGAGAATTGGAGTTAGAATTGAGATATAATTGAGATATATTATTTTGGAGAGATAATTGGAGGCATATATTATTTGGAGTTATATTTTGAGATATAATATATGGGAGATATATTTTTTGGCCATTTTTGATATTTGCCAATAGTGACGAGAGCTATGTTTAGTTCAATTATTTTGCAGCCATCTTTGTTGCAAATGGAGACACATATTTGGAGATTATGGGGCAATATTTGTGAGTATGTGAGTTAGTTGCCTTGAGTGCACATTTTTTGGAGATATATTTTTTGGAGCCTTGTTTTTGTTCCACATGGTAGTTATTGGGGAAATAGAGGTAAATATTTTGTATTTGTCTAAATAGAGGTGATTATTCTCTATTCCTGGAGTGGTGTCTTTTTGTTTTTATTAACATGTGGCTATTGGAGAAATAAGAAAGAATAATATAAGGGGGTTGGTTATTAACCAAATGGAGGAAATATTTTTATAACCGGAGTGGTGTTATTATTGATATGATGTCTCATAACTGAGTTGGTATTAATCTTGGGCGGGTGACCTTTTTTTTTGTGGTTATGGGAGTTTTTTTTTTCGAGTCAAGAGAAGATTTCTGTGGTTCTCTTTTTGGTTTCGTGTCTATTTAGAGAGAAGTGGCATTACTGCATTACGAGTCATTTTGGTGATGGTGTGTGCATTTTTTATGTTCACAAGTGTGTATTCTTGGAGAAATATAATTTTGGGGAAAAGTCATGTTGAGAGAATAAGTCTTCGAGACAAATTTTTAAAACACATTAGTCATATCCTGGAGTTAATTCTGTGAAAATGTATCACGTAGACCTTTTTTTTCTAGAGAATCATGAGTTTCCAAACTTATGTGTCTGACTAGGACAATTTTTGTGCTGTTGTTTGAGCATGCGTCCGCAGGCGATTTTTCTGCTGACAAGCGATGTGATGAGCCGTGTGCTGATTCTTTCCTCTGATGGTGACAGATCAGAATTTTTGCAATATCTGGAAATGTTAGCTATAGCATTTCACGAAAGCGCATGTGCGAGAGTTTACTTTCTGGCAAATTCCGTGGCTTTACATGAAGCATCTCTTGGGAAAAACGCGGGAGTTATGCATATTATACATGTATTATGTATTTTGTGATTGGGGAAATCTACTTGTGATTATTTTTTTTTTATTATTTTTTTTCTCCCCCTTTTCCTATGAGAGATATAGTTTGGGATTGAACTTAAGTAGCAATTTTTTTTTGGACGGGAGATTTGATTTTACCGGGAGGTGTAATTTTTGAGGGTTGTTACTTACGTAAATGGGAGTTTGACATTAAGTCTCATTGTAATTAATTATTGAGCAGTAAAGGGGTTTTTGCTGTTAAAAGTTGGAGATTTTTGCTGATTTTGTGGGAGTTTGAGAGAATATTTTTTTTGGGTCCTGGGTATGTTACGTGATTCTTTTTTTTTTTTCTTGGGCTTATTACGATTTTGTCTTCTTTTTTTTCTTTTTTTTGTGAGCACATTCGAGTTCGAAATGTGAGTGCAGAATTCCGTGGAGTTGCTGTGATTTCTGAATTGTGTGTGTGCTGATGTACAAGTTTGGAGAATTGAGTTGGAGAACTTGATGTTTTTTTCTTCTTAGAGAGTTGTGATAATGACTTGTCATTTTAGTAGTCATATTTAAGGGAGTTAATTGGGAGACGTTCAGTTAGTATTTCTGACCTTTTTGAGATCATTGTTTGATAGTAGTATGTTTGGGTTAATTTTTCTTAGATTGACCAAAGACTTGACTGACATACTAACACACACCCAAAGGGAAAAGTCGTTCCCTGACACCAGCAAGACGTCCACCAGTCGTGCCGAGAGGTTGCTGCTATGTTGTCCAGGGTGATTACAAGTATTTCCATGATGGGTGTTCGAGAGAATTCTACATCGTGTTTTTTTGGGGAATCTACAAGAAGCCGTGAGAGTCTTCTACGATGAGGGAGGCATTCCGTCTTCCTACAGTTGCTACAGCTGCTATAGCCTGTTGCTGTCTGTTCAGCTACTTGCAGACAAGCGAAGAGGGATATTCAAGAATCCTAATGCGACGAAAATATGAGAGAAAATGTGTTTTGTGTTATTGGGAGATAAAGCGTGATAAGACTTTATTTTATAATGCCAGAGACGTGCAGTTTTACTTATTTTATTTTAAGCCGGCCAGCTGTTTTGTAAAATTAAACAATTTTGCTAGGCAGGAGCTAGCACTGTGTGGCGAGGCCGAGCAATCTGTAAGGCCTAGGGGTTTTGATTAATAATATATTGTTCGTGCATTCTCTGTAACCTATGGAATGTGGAGGACAGTGCAGAGATAACGACCTGAGAGTAGCTAATGAATGAGATTCTAGGGGATGGCGTGAGATAAAAGTGCTTAGTTTCAGGAAGTCAACGTACGACAGTTTATGAACTCTTCTCAAAGTGCCTTTGTGAAACTAGATGCAGCTAGAACGCGAGGCGTTGTCGAAGTGTGCATTCGTATGTGCATGTGCGCCTTTTCTATTCATAATGTCTCACTAGCCAAGTTTATGGGAAGACTTGCACAGACATTCGGGGGAGGAAGGCGAAAGCCATGATGTCAGATGGCCCAAAGTGTTTTTATTTTTATTATCAGTGAGTGATATTCCGGTTGGGAATGGGTAAGTGTTACCTTACTTTAGCCAAAGGGATTGGGCTTGTTTTTGATAATCTTGTAAGATGTTCCATTTTATTAACTTTGTCTTTAAACTTGTGTGTGTACTTACCGAGATGTGTTCTGTATCTTTGAACAGGACGGATCTGGATTTCGGTGGGACAGAGTTCCCAGGGAGAGGTGTGGACTTTGGTGACTTGACAATGAGTTGTTTTAAGTTAGTCTGTAAGACTGGATTACTTAGTTAATTGATTTAGTTATTCTTGTAAATAAACGTTATGTTATGATGCAACTCTCTCATTTTCATTACCTGTTAGAATGGAGAGAGAGAGAGAGAGAGAGAGATGGGGTGATTGCCGGGAGAGAGAGAGAGAGAGAGCCTGTGTATGTAATGGGGTGTGGGGGTCTGCCTTCCGTTTCGTGTCCACGCTTACCTTATGAATACTGGAGGGATAATTCCCCCATGTTATATATATATATTGCCGTACATTTGCGCGTCTATGTGTGTGAATGTTAAACCTAAAACCAGCTCATAGCTCATAACTTTTCGCCCGTATTAAGAAAATGAGACAATAAGGCTTACCTCCGGTAAATTAAATCAAGATTCTGGTGTACTCTACCGTAATTTTCGAATTCCAAGTGGGATGTATAATAATCAGTATAACCAAGAATCTTGGGAACAACTTAAATCCTTGAAGATCAAAAGCTTTGGCCGTCTTACGTTTCAAGGACTAATGTTTTATTTGATGACAATATCCCTCCAAGTAATCTTAGAGATTTAGAACTTTTGGAAGATTGGTGAAGATTTATTTTCCCGTAAAACCTACATCTCAAAAGCTTTGTGCTTTAGTTTAGAGTTTTTATATCTTAATTGGTTTTTTTTTTTTTACAAAAATACCCACATTTTCTGAGAAGTAACAACTCATTACTTTAACTCACGCGACGGTTATGTACAAGTTAAAAGCAGCCGCCCCCACCCCCCTAACCCCTACCCCCCTCCCCAAACCCCCACCCCCCAACCGGCCCCCACCCCCCCCCACCAACTTCCCATCTTTGTACGGGAGGTCGTCAGTGCAACTCACATGGCACGCTGTAGGCAGACATCATTAAATGACGTTTATGTTGTCCCTTTTGGTCCCTAGCTACTCCCACCTTTTAGTCTATTTTAGTTTACCTTTATCCCTTTTTTCCTTTCTTTAGTTCTGCTACCCAGCCTCTGTGTAACTACTGCTTCTTAGCTCTTGTTCCAATTGTAGAGTTTTTTCCCGGTTCCAATTTTAAATCCCTCTACTTCACCTCTTTTATTTTTTGGATCTCTTTTATGTTGCTATCCAACCATTCCTAACCGCCTCCCCCCCACCCCCACCCCCCTTTCACTGTTTTGAGTACTGGTTGGCCTAAAGTCCCCCAATAGTAGGGCATGAGAGCCTAAATTTCATAAACATCAGTGGACCTCGAGCGATACACTGTAGGCATTACTTAAGGCTCTTTGCAGCGTGCCAGCTGCAACCGCTTTCGTTCCTTTTACTGTACCTCCATTCATATTCTCTTTCTTCTTCTTACATTCCACCCTCTCCTAACACTTGATTCATGGTGCGACTGCGAGGTTTTCTTCCTGTTACACCTTTCAAACCTTTTAGTGTCAATTTCCATTTCAGCGTTGAATGACCTCATAGGTCCCAGTGCTTGGCCTTTGGCCTAAATTCTATATTCAACTCAT
>NC_087203.1:89747763-89752763 GCF_015104395.2 Macrobrachium nipponense | reverse complement strand
TTGTAATATTTTCCTTCCTGTGAACAGTCTTGACTGCAGATATATATCATAGGTACCACATTACAGGTAACAAGCATTGTGATTAATCACTAGTAAGTTAGTTTTACTGGAGGATTTTGAAATCAACATATGATTTTTTTCTTTACCAATGTATAACTAACTGCTTGATTTTCTTCTTTACAGACTTTTCACCAAAGACAGATTTGCACAAGGAATTTGCTGGAAGCTACGCTTCCAACAATGTTTTCAGGTTAGTTTTTTTATTCGTTGAGTTACATACTTTTAGTTTTCTGTAAAAGAAAGCTATTGAGATGACTATTTGTCTCTCCGTCCGCACTTTTTTCTGTCCCTTTCCGATCTTGAAACGGCTGAGGTAGAGGGCTACAAATTGATACGTTGATCATCCAACCGCCAATCACCAAACTTACCAAATTACAGCCCTCTAGCCTCAGTAATTTTGATTCTATTTAAGATTAAAGTTAGCCGCGATCGTGCGTCTGGCACCGTTATAGGTGACAACAACACGGGCCACCACCGGGCCGTGGCTGAGAGTTTCATACAGCATTGTACGTTGTACTGAAAACTCGATTGCGCCGAAGAAACTTCGGCGCATTTACTGCTTGTTTATTTATTTCAGTTTTAAAACGCAACATTCAGAATTTCTTGAGAGTTCCTCTCAAGCCTACAAGTTGTTTTGTTCCCGTTATTCTGAGGTAGTCATCGTTTCGTTTTGTTTTGGCAAAACCGCAGCGTCATTTCCTGTATTTTCCGCCGATATATATATACGTATATATATATATATATATATATATATATATATATATATATATATATATATATATATAGATCGAGCTACAATGTCCTTTAATATCTAATTCGCTCTACCTCGGAATTAATATATTTTCATATATGCTTAACCGGAGGGGAATTTTTTTCCCGATAATAGATTTGCCTGGACCAGGGCGCGAACCTATGGATCCTTTCAAACCCAGGAACGTCAGTGAAGCTTTACCTGACGCTCCTGGGTTTGAAAGGATCCATAGGTTCGCGCCCTGGTCCAGGCAAATCTATTATCGGGAAAAAATTCCCCTTCGGTTAAGCAATATATGAAAATATATTAATTCCGAGGTAGAGCGAATTAGATATTAAAGGACATTGTAGCTCGATATACGTATATGAATCACGGAAATGTGATATGACTTATATATATATATATATATATATATATATAATATATATATATATATATATATATATATAATATATATATATATATATATAACTGAATACTTATCACATCACCGTGATTCATATAAATCATTCGAGCTACAAATGTCGCCTTTAATATCTAATTCATAACAGGCTGCGTGGTCAAACGCTCGAATCGGCTAGCATGGTGGAGGGGGTTTCATATCGATTCCAATTACGAATACACCGAGATCGGCGGTGATTTTGTAATGGTCAGAATCGATATAAACTTATAGGCCTCTCTGATAGCAGATTCGGTAGCGTCACTGTCCGTTTCCTGATTTCGTTCCCCGTCCAACTGGACGGTGGTTCGGTCCCCATGGAAGGAGGAAATTATTATCAACTAAAAATTACCCCCTCGGTACATATATGAAAATATATCAATTCCGGGGTAGAGCGAATTAGATATTAAAGGACATTTGTAGCTCGAATGATATCTATATCTATATAAATATATATATATATATATATATATATATATATATATATATATACATATACATATATATATATATTATATATATATATATATATATATATATATATATATATATATATATATATATATATATATATATAGATATATTTATAGATATATATATATATATATATATATATATATATAGTATATGTATATATAGATATATATATATATATATATATATATATATATATATATATATATATATATATATGTATTAAGTTTTTCCAGTTTATATGAATATTTGTAACATCCACCATGACTATTTTATAATCACAAAATATTAAGCATTAAGCCACAAACATCGCTTGATATCTAATTCACTGTACCTCGGGAATAGTGGTCAAAAGTCTCTCTACATAATTCAAATATCGCTGCCGATGAAGCACCTATCAATTACAATTCCCCTTGGGTGCAAGCTATTGCCGAGGTAGAGTGAACTGGATGATAAACTTTGCTTGTGGCTTAAAATTTTATGTGTGTGTGTGTGTGTGTGTGTGTGTGTGTGTGTGTGTGTGTAAAACGATGACAATGCCGTCTTGACGTCATTCAATTTTTCCCATCTTTCGTCTCTGACGGGAACTAATGTTAGAAATACGTTGATCATACGTACTTATTTCTGTCACATTGAGAAACATTTCAACCAGAGCTGTGTTATTCTTCTCCGCCGTGGCGAAATGTTTTCTTATTTATAGTTCTTGGGTTGAAAGACAAATTTAAAATGTACTTGTTATTTTTATTTCATATATAAATGTATTTTGAATAGCTACAATGACGTAGTAACTCCTTTTATTAAATAAATATTCCCTGGGAAATTGCAGCGCTTTAACTTTTGGGGTATGTTGCAATTTATGTGTAGTCTCTTTCCTTTGAACCTTTATGTATTTATTTGTTTTTTTTTCCAGTTTATTTTGTTTATTTCATTTATTTATTTATTTATTTATTTTTATTTTTATTTTTATTTTATTTTATATTTTTATTTTTATTTAATTATTTATTTTTTATTTTTTTTTATTTTTTTTTAGCTCCAACATTATTGTTTATGTGGACGGTAACACCCTGCTTAGGAGAGCTCTCTTCCTTGAGGAGATTCCACCCTTTGAATGGCTGGATTGGGAAATTTCCAAGAAAGAAGTGAGGAACCTCCTAACGTAGATCACTTTTTCATATATATTATTTTTACGCGTGTTTGTTCCGCATTTCTTTGATATATTTCCATTGAATATCACTTCTGGATATTGAACGGGTTTGAACGATAAACCTGCTATCGCTCGATGTGTTCAATGTATTCAGTCCGATCACATATATATACCGCTCTGCAGACGTGTTTTTCGAAATAGTGTTAGTTGTAAAGCAGAGAATCTGTTTCATATTACGTAAACCAGCCTCTCTCTCTCTCTCTCTCTCTCTCTCTCTCTCTCTCTCTCTCTCAAACACACACACGATATGATTATTCAATCGCATTTTTTTAAGCACTACCGGAAGCATTAGAGATAGTGCAGTTAATTATGACCAGGTATAATTTTTATTTATCTTTATGATAGCCTGCAGGTAAATTGCAATCATCCATAAAGAGGAAGTTTGTATTGAACAAGGGCCTAGCCAAATTGTCATTTGTTTGTTTTGTGTGCGTGCGTGTGTGTGTGTGTGTGTGTGTGTGTTTTTTTTTTTTTTTTTTTTTCTAGCTATTTTACGGGCTTTTCTTTTGTTTGTGAAAATTAAAAAGCAGAAAGTGTGTTAGCCTACCAGAGTCATTTGCATTCTCTTCATTCAAATAATGAATTTTGACCTGATGGGTTTAATTATTTTCATTCTTTCCTTGTCGCTTTTCTTCTCTCTCTCTTCTCTCTCTCTCTCTCTCTCTCTCTCTCTCTCTCTCTCTCTCTCTCTCATAGCCCCTCTTTTTTTTCAGAAAATCTTCCACTCGTTTTCGTCAATGTCGAAATGATTACTTTTAGTTGTTACTAAATAGGTTATATTTACCTTTTCTCGTCGTTTTGTCGGTAAATGTTTGCTGGGGTTTGTTTTTCTCTCCCCTTCCTTAAATAAATCTTGTTTATTCTTGCCAAAGAAATCTTCATCTACTTTCATCTCTCCCCCACCCCCTTTATAGAAATGTGCTTAATTTCATACACTTCCTCAGTTTAATTCTAATCATGTTTGATTATCATTTTAATATTTCCTTCTGTTTATTATATTTTTATGCCGTTTATGCGGATCATCTTTATACTTATTGTAAGTATTGTTTTCATTTTGTAAAACTACTGTTCCTCAGTAGTGATCCCCATCCATAGTTTATGTATTTGTTTCATGTCTGGGGTTTTTGGTATGTTAATTAACAACTTATTTTGAGTTAATAACCGAGCTACTTCTGTTTCATTCTCTTAGTAAAAATCTTATGCCATGGTGTTCGATATTGTTGTTCAATACTGCGTCGTGAGAAAGGCAATATATATGTATACACACACACACATATATATATATATATATATATATATATATATATATATATATATATATATATATATATACATGCATACGTGTATGCGTGTGTGCACGCGCGATGGCCGGGTCTGTAAAGACGTTACTAAAGTACTGAGTTCTTCTCTGTGCGCTGGTTCGAATCCACGAGACGACGATAGTATTATTTCAACTAAAAAGAAATCCCCTTTGGTTATCATATATGAAAATATATTAATTTCCGAGTAGAGCGATTTGGATATTAAAGATTTGTAGCTTAATATAGTATGTATACATAGCATCACTTATTATACATTTCGTGATCAAGTTGTTCATTTATTTATTATATATATATATATATATATATATATATATATATATATATATATATATATATATATATACACATATACGTATATATATATATATATATATATATATATATATATATATATATATATATATATACACATACATAAAGATTATCGGCGCCCTTTACGATTTTCCAAGCATTCAAACACCTGACCTTACTAGACGTCTAGGATACAGTGCTTTATGAACAGTTCTCCTTTAGATGAAAGGATAGGAAACGAATCCGTGGTTAGACTAGACATCAAGATGGAATAAAAATTCCGTCAGATCCCGTCTTCCTAGACATGACGTCAAGAGGAATGGCGGCGGGACCTCTGAGGTCGAGAGATAAGGACTCCGAGCAGAGACATGGAAAGTGCGAAAGCCGGAGTCATGATGAAAGCTATCAATTAAGCTGCTCCTGCTCTTGACAGAATGATAGGACCTCCAGTGCGCGTAA
>NC_087203.1:89725222-89747263 GCF_015104395.2 Macrobrachium nipponense | reverse complement strand
CAGTCCCGCGACAACAACGTGACAACATCAGTCAGTCAAGCAATCATAATAAATCTTTAAAAAAAAGCACCGCAAAGCATGTACCTGAAACCAGAGTGAATAATTAGAGCGTGATTCCACCTCCAATTTGCTCAAAAGCCTCAAACTGCCCATGAATCATTACGGAGCAAACAAAGGCGAGGTGTTGCCGAGGCAATATTCCTCACATTCCAGTTTATGAAGAGCTTCGGAACATCTGGATTGCTCGAGTTTAGTTACTCTTATTAATTTTTTTATTCGTTACGGAATTTATTGTATAAGAAAGCATGACTGAATATACATATATACTGTAATAATTAGCTAAAACTAGCGAAATTGTAAATAATGATCAACGATGAAATAATATATATTATATATATATATATAGTCTATATATATATATAGATATATATATATATATATATATATATATATATATATATAGGATGGAGTGAGAGAGGAGAGAGAGAGAGAGAGAGAGACGAGAGAGAGAGAGAGAGAGAGAGATAAACATAGTTTGTAAAGGAAGCCAATAATTTCATATGCGAGACCGTGATAAAGAAAAGTCAAGAAAATATGGGCAGAAAATTTAAGCCTTGTTAACGAAGTTTGTATTAAACTTCCTCAAACTTTAGTAGGGGCGTCGGGATTCGGAGCTCTTGCTACTGTGTAGCTTGAGCAATTAAGGTAGCTTCCCACCTCTCTCTCTCTCTCTCTCTCTCTCTCTCTCTCTCAAGTGCAGGCAACACTATGTGACAGAACTCGAACTATGGAAATTTCTTTTAAAACTTACGTTACATGTTTTGCAACTTTCGTAAGTTGGTTTAGGACGAACAGAGAGGCAGCTATTACGCTAGAGTTGATATCAACGTGCAGAAGAATGGTTCACTGACTAGCAATGTTTCATCAATATATCACTGACAGTATATGACTACATACTACATGTACATACATCACACACACACACACATATATATATATATATATATAATATATAGATATATAGTAATATATATATATATTATTATATATATATATAATCATATATATATATATATATATATATATATATATATATATATATATATATATATATATATATATATATATATGTATATAATATGTAATTATGTATATAGATATATATATATATATATATATATATATATATATATATATATAGATAGTATATATAGATACATATATATAATAACATGTATATATATATATATAGTTTATAATATATATATATATATGTATGAAAGTCTTTTACTGTAATACAACAGTATAGTATGAAGATAAAAGGCCAATAAAACACTATATGAACGTTGCAACCATATATTTCGAGCGCTTCCTTCTGTGCTCTGATCACTGATGTAATATAGACGGAGATGTGTCAGTAAATCTCCATTTGGGCCTTTTTATAATATCTATATATATCTATATATATATATATATATATACTATATATATATATATATACATATATATATATATGATATATATATAATATATATGTATGTATGTATGTATGTATGTATGTATGTATATTTAACAAGCAAACCCACTCATAACAGTTTGTTTTTAGCACCAACCAATTTATTTAAAAAATGTTCTCACTCACAGACGCAGCAAGCGTCTCAGTGGCGTGATCGGTATGGTCTTGACTGCCACCTCGCTGAATAACCACTGGTTCCATGCGATGTAAAAGCACCATACAAACAAACAAAAAGACGCTGCAAGACATCAAGAATCCCGCTTCCACATCAGTTATCCAGTGGTCTCCGCACGACATTCTCTCTGATCCAGTTGCCACAATCGCTCTTTTATTTCAAACATTCTTTTGCCGCACACGAACGCGAAGTTCCTCTGTAGAATTTAAATTCTATATATATATTTCATGCATAAATTTAAACAATATATGCATCATGTACTTTACACTTAATCCTGGTAATAATGCACTGTAATGTACCACTGTACCGCTTAGTTCCGCGCTCTGCGTATACTTTGTACAGTAATTGTAATTTGTACGTGTACATACTTAACTGAATTGCACGTTTAATATAATCGTTAGTTTTAAGTAAAGGTACTAATTGACATACCTATTTGGTATATATATATATATATATATATATATATATATATATATATATATATATATATATATATATATATATAATGTATATATAGAGAGAGAGAGAGAGAGAGAGAGAGAGAGAGAAGAGAGAGGAGAGAAGCCTGTAGTGCCCATATATATGTACATGAACAATGGAGGCATAAAGGATGACGTAATTCGCTCGAGCTGCTATAAAATGTATAGCTCCTTTCAGGAGAAAACGGTCATTTGCATATGAGCAGGACGTTATTGTGTTTAGTATACAAATAAGGTCTCCTGGCGTTAGTTTACCTGGTGTTTGAAGGAAGGAATTTAGTCGTATTGTAGCTGGAGAATAGAAATCTATAAGTCGTGAAAATTACGTAGTCTTGTAGTTGCTCTCCAAGGTGAGTTATATTGCATTAAGTAGTACGCCTTTACAAACCTTATAGCACAGTTCAGTAGCACAACCATATTTATATCGAAATTCTGCATTTATTGATATATATTACTGTTACGTATCGGCGGGGCCTCGTATAAACCGAATACGTAAACGTGGAAATATTATGGAAATGCAAAGATAACTGGATTTTAACTTACCTTAAAAAAGGGGGTTGGGGGTTTTGGTATTATTATTTTTCGTGGAAAAGAGGTCGCCAGGAAACTCAGCTAATTACTTTACATACATTTATTTACAAGAGGCCGTTGATGGCCTGATAACAGTAAATGCAACTTGTCCCACGTGGACCAAATTCTATCTCACGAATAAGGAAAAGCTGGCCATAAACAGATGTGTAACAAGGCTGGTTTCCGAAAGGGATCATTGTGATCCCTTTCGGACTCAGCGAATCTGGAAAAGGGGTTCCAGATTAACCCAGTGTAACATAAAGACTTCTTGCCCAAATTTACAGTTACTCACTTTTGTCTAACACACTGGGGAGGAACTCTAATGTTAAATGAAATATTCAATGAAGATTTAAACTTGAGACAGGTCACAGGGGTAGCACGTGGCCCGATGGGGACAAAAGGAAATTCAATCGAGAAGTGATAAAAGAGGAGTTTTGAAAATGGAAAATTAGCAAGAGTCGTCTTGGAGAAACAGGGCTGGTTGGATATGCACTTTCCTAGACGTACCTTTTAATCCTGGAGGCTGGAACATGTGTCTGATATGTGAAGGGGTTCCGGCCTCCGGCGCCAACCAAACGTGGGGCTACACAAAGGGCTGACTTCTGTGGGCTACGCAAAGGGCTGACTTCTGCCCAAAGGTCACGGACTCGAGTGGACTGAGGCCGAATGCAGGTGGTGATTCATGGGGGAGGGGGATGGGTTCAGCTTATCCCCCAATAGCAGGGCATCTTGGAAACAGAACCTACAGCCAGCGAAGGGTTCACAGGAAAAAGGAGCTTAGAAGTAGTCCTATAAGTACCTAGCTAGCTACACACTTCCCTTTAGGATACATCCCTAAGGATAAGATTTTATTCCCCCGCTTTAACAGGAAGTTCCTATCTCTGGCTGCGTTTTTCACCTTGAAGTCAGCTGATTAGGGGAAGATGGCGGCTTTTCTAGCAATCGAAAATATGTAACTAAATGCTGGGTAGACGAGGAGATCAGTAAACGTAATAATACGTATATATATACATGCATATATGCTAGAATATATATATAATATAGATATATATATATTATATATAATATATATATATATAATATATATATACATATATCTATATTATATATATATATATATATATATATATTATATTATATAATATTATACATATATAGTGTATGTGTGTGTGTCTGAATATATATATATATATATATCTATATATATATATATATATAGATATATATATATATATATATATATATATATATAGTGTATGTGTGTAGTGTCCTGAATATATATATATATATCTATATATATATATATATATATATATATAAGCATCGGTAATTATGATCTTAAAGTGTAGTAACAATGATAAAAAAAGAATACTGAAAGAAACTATAGTAATTATGTACCAGAAAATATAAGAAGACAAAATCCTATTTTGTAAACGACTTCAGAACAGAACAAAATGACATTCAAGATTCATCAGGCTAGAATTTATTTGCAGGATCAGCATTAAAACCTTCATGAGAGAGAGATGAGAGAGAGAGAGAGGAGAGAGAGAGAGAGAGAGAGGGGGGGTGGGGGGGGAGGGGGTGGAAAATAATGTCTTTTACGTTTGCTATTGCATGCATTAATAAGTACCGGAAATGGCATGAATAATTAAGGAAATAAAAATCCATTCTCACACCACAATTCTCGCCCTCTCAGATAGCTCTCAATTATGCAAGGAGAGAAATAAGGTCTTAGAATTTTTGATATAAACTCCATCTCACCTCGAGCAATTCCGAGGTGAAGCAAGAGAGATCCCCGTTATGACCTCCCAGGATGAATGAAACTTCTTTTCCGGAAGACCTATGCCATATCATTTAGGTTACAAATGCATTTTATGCAAAAAGGGGGAAAAAGATATTCCCCCCTTAAAAAACCCCCCAAAAAAAAAAAAAAAAAAAAAAAAAAAAACTTCTTTAAAGAATCTAAATGCGCTCCATTTTGTTTCTTAGTCAAAGACGGACTCGTAGCAGCCAAATTGAAAGTCATAAATAAAAACAAGCCGAGAACAATGAAAACTTTCAGCCACGACCAGGTGGTGGTGGCGGCCTTCCCATAGCGTCGCCAGACGTACGCTCATACCTAACTTTAACCTTCAAATTAAATAAAAATAAATCCTATTTGGGGCCGGGGATATAGGGCTGCAATTTGTAGTTCCCATGATTGGATTGGGGAATGATTAACATATCAATTTTCAGCCCTCTAGCCTCAGTAGCTTTTAAGATCTGAGAGCGGACAGGAAAAGTGCGGACGACCAGACAAAGTCATCTCAATAGTTTTCTTTAACAAAAAACTAAAAGTCATATTTCAAACAACAACCTACTTTGAAATAAAACGCCTGCGTAAAGAGCAATGCTTTTGTGTCTAAAAAAGTATGAATCCATTGTAATTCTGGAGGTGAATCCATGTTTCTGAAGAAAGGAAGTGAATGGCAAAGCAATTATAGTAGAGTCACATCAACCGTGCATCTGATGTCTAGGCCAATCCTTTAAGACGCTCCCGATTGGCTGTTGATAAGCCAATCACAGGGCTGGAAACTCAGTTTCTCGAGAGACTTCACATAGGAAGGATTGTATGCTCCTCCTCTCCTGACGGATATGTCTTTTAAATCTATCCCTCAGGAGAGGTGGATCATAGATACTTAATATTACTACTATGCGCTTCTAAATATGGACAATTAAGATTTACTAAAGGAAAAAATCTGTTGGGGTTTAATTCCAATAGAGGAAAAATCAGACGGTCGGTTTTTTCAGTTCAGAATAGTTCCAAGCTTTATACTTCTAATTTCTTTAATTTATAAATAATGTTAACAATGAGGCTTCCCAGGGTATTAGAGAGAGAGAGAGAGAGAGAGAGAGAGAGAGAGAGAGAGAGAGATCATATGTTGATGTAGATAAACAGCTGAAAGCTGTAATTAAGATTGTTATTTTTACCACGAATTTCCTCTTTAATACTTTTTCCATTAGAACTATTATTGATTGTTATAGCAGTATTAATAATTTTTCAATTAATTTTGTTTTGAATACTATACTAAGTAAATTGTCATATGAAATAACTCGATGTCTTATAATAGCATTGATTATGGTAGAGCATTTCTTTCTCTCTCTCTCTCTCTCTCTCTCTCTCTCTCTCTCTCTCTCTCTCTCTCTCTCTCTCTCTCTCTCGTGAACTGCATCCCAGAATCAACCGTACCACGAGTAACCCGACAAAGACTAATTTAATTTGCATGACCCTTTTATCTCTGAGGATGATGAATAGCTCTGTCTTTCTCTGCTTGATTACATTATCCTAAGTCAATTGGGGCCAAAATAATAGAAAAGTTTCCCTTCGCTGAGGATGAAATGCTTTTATCAAAGGATCCCCTCCAGCGGTAAGACTCGGAGTCATATTAGAATTCATGTATTGATAACATCTAAACAAATTTTTTAAAATTCAACCAAATTCATCCATCTTGTAATGATCGCGATAGAGAGGAATAATTAGAGATCATTTTTTTAGACATACATCGGGGATTGAAAAATCAAAAGAAAAAGATATGTGGAAATAGATTATCCTAGGTATGTGAGAATGCGCCTAAAGGTTATCATTGATTTTCAATAAACTGACATATTATCCGTAACCAAAGTAAATAGGTGGAATCGTTAAACGTAAATGAAATACGTTAATCGTATACTATATGTTTTATTCTATGTAAACTCCCTTCATCTTCGAAGCCACACGACAAGTCATCAAAAGGTGAAGGTCAGTGCTTGCCTGATAAATACGATTTCTGTGAACGACCAAACTTCAGCCAACAACCAATGCTGTGATGGTTCCGACAAGTTGCAATCTGTTCCATGATATTAATTTCAAGACAAATCCTTCGGGCCAGCCATACAGAGGTTGTTATGAATATCGAGTCATTGGTCTGATTAAGGTAATGATATTGACGCCAGCAGCAACATCGCAATACCATTGGGCACCAAGGTAGACGAGGAAGAAAGAGAAATAGGTGATTAGTATCAAGACCTGAAAATAAAAATAAGAACGATATGGGATATGCCAGTGGAAAATGTACCTATAGTCATAGGAACGCTAGGCACGATCCCAAGACCCCTAAAAAGGAACTTGGAAAAACTAGATGCTGAAGTAGCTCCAGCACTCATGCAGAAGAGTGTGCTCCTTAGGAGGAACCCCACACTATAAATACCACCCAGTCGAATTGGAGGACTGTGATAGACCAGAAAAAATTATAATAATACAGTTAAGAACTATCTCTTGGATATATATATATATATATATATATATATATATATATATTATATATATATGTATATGTATATATATATATTATATATATATAGATATATATATATATATATAGTATATATATATCACATTACCGTGATTCATATACATAACTTCGAGCTACAATGGTTCCTTTAATATCTAATTCGCTCTACCTCGGTTAAGCATATATGAAAATATATTAATTCCGAGGTAGAGCGAATTAGATATTAAAGGACATTGTAGCTCGATGCATAGTATAATATATATATATATATATATATATATATATATATATATATATATGATATATATACTATATATATATATATATATAAAGGTTTTTGCCACGAAGGAAAAATGAAAAAGCGAGATAGCCGAGTACTTTCGGTCTTGTTCCGACCCTTTACTAAAGCAAACTGATTTTCAGAGGAAAACTAGTCAAAAGAAGGCTTAATATCCAAACTGACGCTACAAGATTAGCAATAAGGTCGATTTCACTCTACAGAAACGAGGAAACGCCCTGAGGTTAGCCACACCTTGGAGGATACACACGCGGTAACAGGTTATTCTTCCAGAAAACAGTACATATTGAAAAAACCAAGGAAGCATATACAACTTAATATCATGAAATTTACATTTCATTTCCCAAAAAATTATTATTAATGAAAAGACGAAAGAAAATATAAATAAATAAATATATATATATATATATATATATATATATATATATATATATATATATATATCAAGCAAGAAAAAAAAAAAGAGGGAGAGAGAATATCGAACCAGAGAGAGAGATAGAGAGGAGAGAGAGAGAAAGAAATAATAACTATATACATGGGACTGATTTATTAGTAGTTCATTTATTAAGGCCCTCGTCTGTAGAGTGAAATTCGCTTATTGCTAATCTTGTAGTGTCAGTTTGGATATTAAGCCTTCTTTTGACTATGTTTTCCTCTGAAAAAAACAGGTTACCTTAGTAAAGGGTCGGAACAAGACCGAAAGTACTCGGCTATCTCGCTTTTTCATTTTTCCTTCGTGGCAAATCCTTTATTTATAGATAGCATCACGTTTTATATACTTCGTGATCAAGTTATTATTCATATATATATATATATATATATATATATATATATGTATATATATATATATATATATATATATATATATATATATATATATATATATATATATATATATATATATATATATATATATATATATATATAATGCATAAACTCAGTATCACAATCCTCAGTCGTTCCTACCCACAAAAAGGAAAACTTTTTTCCTTGGAGCACTTTGTTAAAAACAACTAACATCTACTATGAGTGCACCCAGGTTCACCGTATTGGTGTCATGTCATTCCCGCCGCCACCCCCAACCCCCCACCTCCCAGAAAGGTCTTGGAAGACAATTGCCAATTCCACCTGAATCCCTTTCAACCCTCGCTTCCCCTCACCTGCACATGACAATACCAAGAGGCAAACCGTTGACAAACATTTTTATTTACTTTTCGCTTACTTCTGGAGTAACTTTACAACTACTTTGTTTGTTGTTGTTCTTGTGTTGTTACTCTGTTAGGGCGGTAGGAAAGTCCCATGGAAAAGCCTAAAAATGTCTAAAAAAATGTGTTTCCTGTTGAGTTAAAGATGCACGAATTTTAGGATAGGATATTTATGATGCATTTTTTAGAATGGAAATGTAGAAAGTAAATAATGTGCATGTTAAACAGTACAGAACAACTTTTTTCTAATAGAATAGCGTATTTATTTAAATGTTCGTCGGCGAAAGAACGAGCTATTTGACCGTAGATTTTAGCACCCGCCCCGAGTAAGTTGGAGGTTGGATAATGCCCCCTTTTTTAAAAAAACAAGCATTAACAAAGCTTTGATATACTCTATTAAACACAAACTGTTAAAAGTTATTCTTCTTTCTTTCTTTTAATAAACTTTATCATTTCCAAAACGCTGCTGTATCTCTTGGAGCAAATTAACACATTTACGAAGATATAAATCATGGCAATTTTCCTTTTT
Source organism: Macrobrachium nipponense (assembly GCF_015104395.2). Taxonomy (NCBI): domain Eukaryota; kingdom Metazoa; phylum Arthropoda; class Malacostraca; order Decapoda; family Palaemonidae; genus Macrobrachium; species Macrobrachium nipponense. The sequence continues at coordinate 89,738,181 of NC_087203.1, read as the reverse complement.
TGATATTCTATCCCTAGTATTTTTTTCCCTCTGTTTTCTGTTATCATCATAGTGAATAGCGATGAAAACCTCTGCTTTCCAGACGAAAATATACTTTTTCACCTCGAGACTTTAGTGTGAGTTTCGCATAAAACAGATGCGAAGGTTATCCCTCTTTAGCGTCTGATCCTGCTCTTCATAACGGGTATATTTCCGGAAAACATTTTATTCAACTACATTTTCATGAGCTTCGGGAAAGGTGAAAGTTTCAAGCCTTGCAAATATTTATTCCGTTTAGAAAATGGTACTTACGCTTTCTCTTCATCGGCATTCATTTTCACTATGAGTCCTTTCCTCAGTCTTTTGTTTTGTTTGTTTTAAAGATTCTAACTAAGTTTTAAAGTATTTTTTTTCATCGAGTTCATAAGAATTCAGATGCAAATGAAAATTTCTTGAGAATAACAGAAACGCTTCTGGAGATTGTATACATGCATATATGATACATACACACATTTATTTGTATATATATAAATTATACACATAATTATACATATACACACATTTACACACACATGGGGCACAAGGCTTTGTAGTGACAAGCGTATCCAAAAAAGAGCAAAGAATTTGAGAAGTTACGAGGGCATTGTGGCTATTACAATTTCATATATATATATATATATATATATATATATATATATATATATATATATATATATATATATATATATATATATATATATATATATAATTTAGGACAGATAAGGTCATCATGGCCTCCAGCTACTCCATAGTCATTTTGTCCATCTCTCTTTTCCCGAAACATACAAACAACAGGTCCACAATCAACCACCCACTGACCCCAACTGACGGCTGCTCAGTTCCCCTATTATATCAATGAATAATTTAGATGGATTTAATTAGAACATGAAAACATTCATTTATTTACGTTTCTAGGTGCGCTGAGTGTCCATGAATGCTTAAGTCATGTTTATGACGTAGTTCAATGGTTCCCAACACCAGGGTCCCGAGGGTATTTCTGTGGGTCGCCACAGGGTCTTACAAAAATATATGTTAATAATTCACAGCTGTCACGTTTTTATTTTGAGTAAGCAACTGATTTCAACTTGTTTTCATTCCCATTTCAAATTTATTGAACTTCATTGTGCTAGTAAATATTAACTGAAATATAATAACGGAAGCTCATAAACATTTTGCAAGTATAACTGAAATATGAAATGGTTTGATTTGTTATAGCAATTAGGGTCGCTACTCCAGGGTAAGAATGCATTTAGGGTCGCAACCAAAAAGGGTTAGGAAACACTGATCTAGTTATTGACCTTTATTCTGAACGGTCAATTTAAAATTTTCTATTCTAATACATTTTTTCTTTATTGAATTTGTGGATTTCCTTGTTATATGTATGGAGTTCTGGTATTCTTCGTTTCCCATCCGTCACTTGTATTTTTGTTTGAGGTAGAACAGTTCAACCTTCACCCCCCACATCAACCACTTTACTCAACATGCATAAAATAAACACAACAGAGGAGAGGGCACAAACTGATACATTTTAGACAGAACTAAAAAAAGGTCTAACAAATCGAGCGAAGGAAATATTTTGCATTATCATATAAAGTGCTTTGCACAAGCAAGACAAAATATTTATTAGGTTTCCAGTTTTATGTCCTCATACTCATGAATAATACCCTTGTTCCTTGTTTGGTAGCCTGTGCTTATTAACAGCAAATGAAATGAGAGATGAAAGAGAGAGACAGAAGAGAGAGAGAGAGACGAGAGAGACGAGAGAGAGAGAGAGACTTAGAACGCAACTTCAATCCACTGGGTGGAATTAAATGTTTCGTTGTAACATATTAGTCAGTATACTACAAAACTGCACCGTGGCATGAAGCACCTCAGTGGCGTGTTCGGTATGGTGTTGGCCTGCCACCTCGGTGGCCGCTAGTTCGATTCTCGGGCATTCCACGGAGGGGTTAGAGATGTGTATTTCTGGTGATAGAAGTTCACTCTCGACGTGGTTCGGAAGTCACGTAAAGCCGTTGGTCCCGTTGCTGAATAACACTGGTTCCATGCAACGTAAAAACACCATACAAACAAACAAACTAACAATCACAATGGCATGATTGGTGCTCCATGTAGTCACGATGTGGTAAGAAAGGAGAATATGAATTCCTACGAAAATGCTGAAAGTTTTGCAGCATCCACCACATCATGTTACCCAGGAAAGGAACTATCCCGCATTAGAGAGAAATCTATGAGAGGAAAGAGTTAGCTTTACTCGAAAATAAAAAAATAAAAAACACTAAGTCTCGTTTTGCAGAGCCTTTCTTGCAACACTGTTTTTTCCTCTAAGAAAATATCATGAATAGAAATTACATGAAAGGTTAGTGACTGACAAAAATCAAGATCAGAATCTGAGACATTATAGTCCTAATGCTTATAAGCACTTGCGCAAACACTTTAAAATTACCTTCTCCTTCAGAGAAATCCCTCAGATCGTTAGGCATATGCGAAATAAAGTGTAGAAAAGAGAGTTTTGTTTACTGTGTTACAAATACTGAAAGGAGAAGGCGAGACAGAGAAGGAATTCTGCCCATTATGCGTTATGTCATGATTCTAACGAGTGCAATATTACTCACCTGGTATTCAAAATTTCAAGCGCAGCGCGTTATAGTTAGTGGTACTGGAAACACCTCATTTATTTAACGAAAATGTTTATTCAGAGAAAATTTATAATTTATCAAAATGGTATATAAGCCTCGTATCATTCGATTTTTCCAGAAAGCAATTTACACAAAGTTATTACCTATATACATATTATATATATATAATATATATATATATATATATATATATATATATATACACACACACACACATATATATATATATATATATATATATATATATATATATATATATATATATATATATATATATATATATATATATATATATAATTTCTTAGTGGTTATAGCCAACCGGATCAATTGTGCAGTACACTGTAATGCAATATACCAAACCATACTTCACTGTACATAAAAAAAATAATAAAGATTATATACACTTAATGGCCACAATGCCCTCTTCACTTCTCAAATTCTTTCCCCTTTTTTCGATGCGCTTGTCACTCACTACAAAGCCCCAACTTCAAAGCTATCCAAAAAAAAGAGCATTTTATCCATTACAATTAAATATGTATACTGGTAAAAATGACGTTGAAATTTACTTATTACACACACACACACACACACACACACACACACACACACATATATATATATATATATATATATATATATATATATATATATATATATATAGATATCTATATATATATATATTATGACGGAACGTCACACTTATTTGTAATAATTATTTGTGTAACTATGAAATAATCGGGTGTTTAATGTTCAACGCCATCTATTATCAGTTATGTTAACTATTCTACACCTTATCCTTGGTTTCTTTTCCTTAACTTAGTCATACAGATATTTGCATTCCTTAGCTTTCGTTACACTTGTAAATTGTATTTTGTTAGAGAACTATATTCAGTGCAGTGTTGAAAACATCTTTTTCTTTTGCTTACATTACTAGTGTTTTTGTGATATTACGTGTGAAAGTAATTATATTGGAATATTTTAAGTTTTTTATTTAAGTATTAAAATTATCGATAGTCTTTAGTGTTTAATTAAGATCCTGCTGGATTGGAGAAGTAATTAAAAGTGGTTAAAATAGAGAGTGATAAATAATACGTGAAGCAAACAAAAAGAATATTTTGTGGTGGTGATACTTAAATTTATGAGGGATAATTGAAGTGATTACAGACCAGTAACATCCCCACACCTAGCCACCAGGTAAGATTCACTCAAAGTCCGTCATAAGTGGGGCCTGACCGGGATTGATCTAGTCTTTTTTGTTTTTGTGACTATTTAAAGTGCAAAGAAACTTAAGTGAGTTGTTTATATAAGTGATTAGTTTATTTGTATTGACAGTTTTCTTTGTTATTTTCTTAACAATCCAATCCAGCATTTCATATCTTCACACGTACGCTGAATTGGTTCTCTCACTCAAAATCGGTATCTGTAAATAAAGGATAGACCAGTAATTAAATATTAATTGGTTGGGTTCTGTGCTATGTAGCCCTTCTACTCCCCGCCTTATTTTACGAGCCAAAATCAAGGTTCTCTTCTGCCATAAACTACTACTTACATGCATATTGTGCTAATCTAGATGATAGTTTGTGCGCTATCGTGAGACCTTGCGATCACTAATTGATCTCGGCCTTTATGTTGGCCATCCAATTTCAGTTAATCTATTTTCAGACTGTATTCTATTTGCGGTCTCATTAAATTTGTCCTTGAAAAATGTTGTAAAAATTCATTGAGTTATATCTTGGTTGTCAAATGTCGTTCTATTTAAATTAATGGCATAACCTAGTGTGAATATAATACCTTGAGATAATATCGCTCTCATTAACATTACTTGGGGTAATCCTTCAGAATGTCGTTTAATTTGGAGAAATTTATGAACGATATAAAAGGGGGGGGAAATTTTGAGTTTACGTTATGCCAAGAAACAGGAATTATTGTCTGTAGCCCAGAGATGTGGTCTTGAGCTCGATCCAAAACATGTGAAAGCTGTCATTATTGGTAAAATCCTGCAATTCTTAATAGATAAGGGAATCATCGAAGATGATGATGAGGACGTCGATGAATTGCGATCCCTTACTGGAGCATATGCCACCCCTGGAATAGATCCAAAATATTGAAAAGTTGCGTCTTCAAATACATTTGCAACAAGAACAACAGAAAACTGCTGCACTAGAACTTCAAAAGCATCAGGAATTATTGGCGTTGGAGTATGAACACAAGTGTAAAGTGGCTAACTAGAGATACAAAAGGAACAGAAGTCGGCAAATATACAGATTAGCTGAAAACTGATGGAGAGATACCCAGTCAGTTCGACATACTCAAAGCTAAAAAGCTACTCCCGATTTTGATGAAAATGGACCCAGAGGTATTCTTACAAACGTTCGAAGACACTGCTAAAAACCTTGAAGTGCCTCAGGAGCAATGGGTAATGGTTGTCAGAAATCAGTTCAAAGGTAAGGCAGCATATGTAATCTCTCAGATGGTATAAAGTAAAGGAGTATGATGTGATTAAAAAAAAGGCAGTTTTAGATGCTTATGCCATCACAGCTGAAGGTTATCGGCAACAGTTCCGTCACTCTTACAAAACGCCTTCACAAAAACTTTTGTTGAATTTTGTAATGACAAAGTTAGGCAATTTACAAAGTGGTTGCAAAACACAGGTGTTTCAGATTTGAATCCTTACAAAATCTTATCTTAATGGAAGAGTTTATAGGAAATTACCAAGTAACATTGCTACCTTCATTCTGAAAAGGGAAAAGAGAAACCAATTTGTTGAAAGCAGCCAGTTTAGCTGATGATTACTATTGATCCATAAAACATATAAACCATTTAACAAATCTATTTCTTCCATCATCCACAGCATATTGTTCCTATTGTAAGCAGGAAGGGCATCCCATAGAGAACTGTCCTAATCCTTCGTTCAAAAAGGTCTGATGTTAGAAAGAATTCTCCGAACCTAATAGGAAGGATAATAAGAAAACATTTCATGTTGCTGCTCAAGAATTAGATGAGGACGTCTTCAAACCTTCACTTGTAAAGGCACCGTCAATGGTATTCAGTGACTTGCTTGACGGGATACAGGATCCTCCCAAACTGTGGTAGCTCTGCCCTCACAGGACTTCAAACTGAGACATGAGTATGTTACCGTTTCTGACCTCAGTACCACCAAATCCGTGCCTTGGCAGAGTGAATTTACAGTGTCCTTACTATCAAGGTAATGTTTTAATTGCAGTTTCACGAGATCCTTTTGCCTTGTTGTTCATCTATCCAGCTTTTAATTGGTAATGATCTTGCAGGGGCCATTGTTAATCCAGTAGTATCTGATCCTGATATTCTTATAGAAAATGAGTCTAATAAATTAAATAATGCTGTTATTCAAATGGCATCAATTAAACCAATTGTTTCTAGATAATAGCAATAGAGTAGAGAAGACACTAGACCTTATAAATATGACCAAATCAAACTTCAAGGACTTGCAGAATAAAGATCCTGTCCTTAAGGCTCTTTTTTTGGAAGAAAGTTGCAGACCCAGATGATAATCCAAAACTCCTACTTTTATCTGATAAAGATTTGCTTTTTTCGACATTTTAGGACCTCCAAAGCACCAGCAACCACAACATGGTTTGACTGTCATCAACTTGTTGTCCACTCTCTCTAGTTCCAGCTCTTCTTGAATTAGCCCACTCTCATGTAACCACTTTGGAGTAAACAAGACTTATCTATACCTTGGCTGACGACTTCTTCTGGCCTGGGATGAAGAAGACATTCAAGCAGTTAAAGCGTGTCATCATTGCCAGACTACAGGCAAACCCAATGAGAGACTTCCACCAGCTCCTCTTCAGCCCATATCCGTACCAAAGTTTCCATTTGAGAGGATTATCATAGATTGTGTTGGCCCAATGCCTAGGACTAAGCAAGGTAATGAGTTATTTACTTACTGTTCTTTGCCCAACAAAACTAGATATCCCATAGCAGTGCCAATAAAGAGTATAAATGCTAAATCTATAATTGGTCAACTTGTCAAAATTTTCACAACCTATGGATTTCCAAAGACATTGCAATGTGATAGAGGCACAAACTTCACTAGTAAGCTTTTTCAACAAGCTATGAGAGAATTCAATATTCATAACATATATGCTTCTGCTTATCATCCCCAAAAGTAACGGTGCACTAGAAAGGGTTCACCAAACTATTAAAAATCTACTTCGGAAGTACATGCAGGAAACTTCAGAACAGTGGGATAAAGACATTGATCTTCTGATGTATATTATACGAAGTGTAACCACCAAGTCCACTGGAGTGTCCCCTTTCGAATTAATGTCGGAAGAAAGCCCCGAACCACTCTCAGTATGGTGAAGGAAAATTTAATTCACAACAAGAAAGAGGAGATTACAAACATTTGTCATATCTACAGGACTTAAAAGATAAAATTGTATCACTTCATGTATTTGTAATACTAATCTTTTGCATTCCCAGGAGAAGATGTCCCGCTTATGATATAAAAAGGCAAAGCTTCGTGTTTTTCAGCCAGGAGATGAGGTGCTTGTCTATCATACCATACCCGGTTCCCCTTTACGTGATGGGACCTTACAAAGTGCTTCAAAGAATTTCTAAGGTAAACTATGTTCTCTCTACTCCTGATCGTAGACGATCAAAGCAACTATTGCATGTGAATTTGTTTGTTTTTTGGCATATCAAGCACCCTACTCAAATGGTAAGTCATCTCACAAATTCTTCTGAGCGAAAATACTACCACTAGAGGAAACTTCCTCAGAAATTGCTCCTAGATCTTCCTGAAGATGATCAACTAATTAACTGGAAAGACAAACACCAACAGTCAGATTCTAAAATCCTTGCCCAGTTATTTTACAGGAATACCATCTTCTTCCTCAGAGAAAATTACTCTCTAATTGCTCTCCAGGTTTCGTGATGTATGTTCTGACAACTTGCAGGGAAGTCAAACCATTCAACATGACATCGTCATCGAGTCAGGTGTTACTCCCATACGCCAGACGTACTACCGTTATGGTGGGCAAGAAGTTGGACTCGTTGAAACAAGAGGTACAGTATTTACTAGATAATGACCTTGCAGAACCAAGCACTTCACATGGGCTTCACCCTGTCTCCTAGTACCTAAACCTAATAACAACTAAAACTCTGTTACTGATTATCGTAAGTTGAATAAGGTAACCGTAAAAGATTCATTCCCATTACCTAGAATCAATGATATCCTTGATAGCATTGGTAATAAGAAAATTCTTACACGGATAAGACTTAATGAAAGGCTATTACCAAGTACCTCTAACTCAATCAGCTAAAGAAATCTCATCATTTATAACTCCATTTGGGTTATTCTCTTATAAGGTCATAGCCATTTGGTTTAACTAATGCGCCTGCCACCTTTCAAAGGATGATGTCAGAGGTAATAAGAAATATGAAAGACACTTTCGTATATATGGATGACGTGGTGGTAGCTAGTGACGACTGGGACGAACACCTGCAGACCCTCGAAGAACTCTTCCATCGCTTCAGATCTTCAAGGTTAACAGTTAATTTGGCCAAGAGTGCCTTTGGGAGAGAGCTAAGGTAACTTATCTAGGCATACCATCGGAGGTGGAAGTATAATGCCCAAAGACGCCAACATTGCAAGTATACTGATTATGCCAATCAACAAACAAGAAAGAGTTAAAATCATTTCTAGGAATGACTTCATACTATTCTCGCTTATTAAGAACTACTCTGAAATCACAGCTGCTTTATATAATTTAAACATCTCCAAAGATCTCTTTTTATTGGGAAGAAAAGCATCAACAGCTCTTTAATAATCTTAAGAGTATTTATATCTAAACCTTTCTATTCTTAAAGCCCCAAACTTCAATCAAGATTTTTTACTCCAGGTAGATGCAAGCAATTCGGGATACGGTGCAGTACTACTACAGATGTCATCAGCTTGCAAATCTGGAGATAGTAGCCACTGGACTACTTGTTTCCATATCTTATTTCTCAGGCTCATTCAAAGGTTCACAAATTAGATGGGCAACCATAGAAAAGGAGCTTTTTGCCATCATAGCTGCTCTTCGTCACTTTGCTCCATATTAGAAGCAACCACAAGGTCATCGTCTATACAGATCATCGACCTTTAACCTTCCTGGATAGATCACGACTACTGAACGACAAATTGTTATGCTGGTCGTACTATCTAACAAGATATAATCTTGAGCTTCGAGCGATCCCAGGACATCAAAAACAAAATTGCAGACGCATTATCCAGACTTCCCGCCGTTTCTCATCCCAGCCATCCTAAGTAGGATGCTCTTTGGGGGAGGATCTATGACGGAAAGTCACACTTATTTGTAATAATTATTTGTGTAACTATGAAATAATCGGGTGTTTAATGTTCAACGCCATCTATTATCAGTTATGTTAACTATTCTATTTAACTATTATACCTTGGGTTTCTTTTTCCTTAACTTAGTCATACAGATATTTGCATTCCTTAGCTTTCGTTACACTTGTAAAATTGTATTTTTGTTAGAGAACTATTCAGGCAGTATTGAAAAACATCTTTTTCTTCTGCTATCCATTACTAGTGTTTTTTTGTGATATTACGTGTGAAAGTAATTATATTGGATTTAAGTTTTTTATATTTTAAGTATTAAATTATCGATAGTCTTTAGTGTTTAATTAAGATCCTGCTGGATTGGAGAAGTAATAAAAGTGGTTAAAATAGAGGTGAAAATAAATAATACGTGAAGCAAACAAAAAGAATATTTTTGTTGGTGGTTGATACTTTAAATTTATGAGGGATAATTGAGTGATTACAGACCAGCAACATCCCCACACCAACACCAGGTAAGATTCACTCAAGTCCCGTCATAATATATGTATATGTATATGTATATGTATATGTATATGTATATGTATATGTATATGTATATGTATGTATATATGTATATGTATGTATATATGTATATGTATGTATATATGTATATGTATGTATATATGTATATGTATGTATATATAATATATATATATGTTGTATTAATACAGAGATTAATACAACACAAACAGTCAGTTAGGTATGGACAACAGAACTCGGCTATTTTCAACCATATAAATGAACATAACCATAGAATAAACTGGAATGGAATTTGTCACGTGTTAATTTATAGCAGCCAACTGCCGGTACAAGAGTCAAATGATGGAATCGGCCTTAATAAAAGAGAGGCAGGTAATGACATCAAATCAAAAGGAGGATGGATTTCGGACACGATCGACAACGTTCATTACACCAACCCTTAAGAAGATTAGAGGAAGGATATCAGCGGGGGTGACTTAAAATGGCTTGTTTGTGGATGGACCTCTTGGTATAAATACCACCTTTTCTGTGAACTTTTCTCATTCATCTACCTGAAGAGGGAGACAGCAGTCTCTGAAATATAGTACTTTTTTTCTCTATTTTGGTGTTTTTATGGGCTCCTTTTATTAGATGGAACTCTGTTGTTACAGAACATTTTTACCAGTCATTTTAAGCCCATTATGGAATTCAACCGCCTTTCCAGGATCTTCACCCACTTCCAGAAGTCAAGCCAATTTTTCGCAAGTTTGAAAAAGAACTGATCAAACTACACCGGCTGAAAAACCAAAAACACTTTTTAGAAGATGCCTCAAAGAACAAGTACTACCAAAAATGTACGGATTCGGGAGATGGACTCTGCAATCGACCCCTTCCCTCTCTCACACAAGATTTTCCTGGAGGAAAGAATCACCGATACGAAAAACGACATCTTCGTACTACTAGCAGAGTGATATATGGAACCCAGTCTAATCTTCGCCTCCTCACTACGGACCACATATACGGTATCTGATTTCATTCTGTTCCGACATTGCTGCCTATAATAGCGTGACTCATTCCAACAGGACTTCTACGCAAGTTAAATAACCTAATAGACAATAGTGCATGGAATAATCTTGAGCAACAAGACAAAGTTTTAAACTTATCCAAACACCCCCCCTTACTGTAAATCAACATTTAGTTTTAAAATTTAGGCTTATCCTTTGCCCTTATGCCAGACCGCAAAAACAACCTAGACTTCATAGTGGCTTTTGATAAATTCATATCTGACAAAAACTACAACCGTGAAGAGATATGTTTAAAAGGAGTGTTACTAAATGCTTTAAACTGACTTACATAAGAAATATCCTGTTCCCCGCAGATTCATGATAGCCATCACTCGCTAAAAAAAGTTAGAATGTTATAATAAGAAGATCCGACAAAGACTGGCAAAATCGTAATAATGGACAAAGACTTCTACCTTGACAAAATCAACCAGCTCCTTAGCGACACACATACGAAAAACTGACGAAAATCCCCTCCAAACGTTCCCACAGAATTTTTTCGGAAAGTAAGATTAATTGGCAAAGACAAAAAGAGTATTGAACTATTAGAGAAATTTAAAGTAATTAATCCTAAATTACCCTATTTTTATGGCCTTCCCCCAAAACTCACAAAGACAATCTTCCATTCAGACCCATCGTTTCATGTGCGGTGCTTTCAATTACAAAATTTCTAAATGGTTAGCTGGCCTCCTTTCCCCTTTTTTAGGCACTTTTTTTTCTCCCAGTCACATTAAACATCGGAAGAAGATTTTTGTCACAAATTCAGAGAAGCACATATACCACTTCACAACATAAAACTTTTAAAGCCTTGATGTAGATTCCTTGTTCACTAAAGTACCATACAGGACGTTCTTCAGTTTTTAAGGGTAAAATTATCCCCCTATTCAGATCATTTCCCATTGGCGCTTGACAAAATAATAAAGCTAGTTGAATTATGTGCATCTAATAACGTATTTCATTCGGGGAATCATTCTACAAGCAAAAATTCGGGTGTAGTATGGGTAGTCCTTTAAGTCCTGTTCTAGCCAATCTGTACATGGAATACTTTGAAACTACAGTAATAAATGCAATAATAAAAACCCAAAAACATGCTGTGGATGAGATACGTGGATGATATCCTAACATTTTGGGATAATAGGTGGGGGCAATTTCAATGAATTCCTCTCGAAATTAAACACATTTTTTTTTTTTTTTTTTTTTTTTAGTGCCCAGCATCAAATTTAAAAGTTTGAATGGGGAACAAAAAAACAGACAACAAAATTTCCTTTTCTTTGATGTTTTTAATAATCAGAGATACGACGAATACAAAATTTACCATATACAGAAAACCAACGTTCTCACTTTCATCATTCACTACTTTAGCTATCATGACATTTTCTATCAAAATAGGTGTAGCTAGTAACTTGTTCTTAAGAAAAAGCCTTACGAATTTGTTTCCCCAGAATTCCTGGAAAAAGAATTTGAACTAATTCGCAAGCAACTTTCGTCTTTAAAATATCCTGACCCACCCTATAATTGAGAAAGCAATTCACAAAGCTAACGTAATTTTCTACCGACCCCCTAAAGACAAGACCAGAGATACACCCAAACAATAAAAATAATTCCCCACCTGGACACGATTAAGAGAATAACCAACCCCCCTCGGAAAATCGACCCTTTTGTATTTACTTACCCAACACCTTAGCCAAATCCCTGATTAACGTCCAACAAAAGACATCTCCAAAGGACTCTGGGGTATACGAAATCCCATGCCAGGACTGTGACCAATCTTACATCGGATTACAGGTAAATCCACCCTTCCCCAGAGATTAATACAACACAACGGTCAGTTAGGTATGGACAACAGAACTCGGATATTTTCAACCATATAAATGAACATAACCATAGAATAAACTGGGAATTTGTCACGTGTAATTTATAGCAGCAACTGCCGGTACAAGAGTCAAATGATGGAATCGGCCTTAATAAAAGAGAGGCAGGTAATGAACATCTCAAAAGGAGGATGGATTTCGGCACCCGATCGACAACGTCTTCATTCAACGAACCCTTAAGAAGATTAGAGGAAGATTATCAGCGGGGGTGACTTACAAAATGGCTTGTTTGTGGATGGAACCTCTTGGTATAAATACCACCTTTTCTGTGAACTATTCTCATTCATCTATACCTGAGAGGTGAGACAGCCACAGTCTCTGAAATATAAGTACTTTTTTTTTATCTCATTTTGGTGTTTTATTGGGGCTACTTTTTATAGTATGGACACTCTGTTGTAAACAAAAACATTTTTACAGTTCTATATAGATATATTATATATATTTGATATATCTATACTATATATATATATATATATATATATATATATAGATATATATATATATCTATATAAGATATATATATATTATATATATATATCTA
>NC_087203.1:89690222-89720222 GCF_015104395.2 Macrobrachium nipponense | reverse complement strand
CAATTCCCAAAATACAATCGTTACTTTTTAAAAAAATAGATCATACGCAATGATCATTTCCACACTTGAGTTCCAGAAACATTTAAGAAAATTTGGCGTAAACCATAATGAGTACGTACGCAACATAATCATATAATATATATATATATATATATATATATATATATATATATATATATATATATATATATATATATATATATATATATAATATATATATTGTTGACGTTGTTTCCAGCACTTGAATGAACGAATGTGTACGGTACATAGAAAATAATTCCACATCAGTAAATTAACTTACTTCGGTTATCCTGTTGCACCTCGGCTCTTTCCGCACCACGTAAAAATTGTTTTAGTTTCAGCGTATTATGCACTTGAACACACCCTAAGACAAAACACTATGAAGACGCGTCCACATTACAGCTTGTTCATTCGCGTGACCGCGTCTACTTGATAACGACGACGAACGAACTTACACGTACCACTCCAACACTGACAAGCGTTAGACTAATGGATCACCAATCCATTTCGCGACTTCTAAATAATTCCACGTCAGTAAATTTTTGTTTTGTTTTAGAGTATTATTCACTTGAAACATACCCCAAAAATAAAACACTATACAGACGCGTCTACAGTTACAGCTCGTCCATTCGCGTGACCGCATCTACCTCATAACGATGACGAACGGACTCACACGTATCATCCCAACACTGACGAGCGTTATATGGATCACCAATCCATTTCGCGAGTTACTGAAGAACCAAACCTTATCAAACGGCCGGAATTGCCTCGTTATCAGGAGTTACAAAGCTGTCTTGTTGAGGCCGTAAGAAATCAGTACCGATAACTGCACTTGATATTATAGTGATTATTAATGACGTCATTGCTGAATGAGGTAGATATTTCATTTTAGTTTTCTGAAAAGCAAAAACTATTTTGCCGGCTTTGTTTGTCCGTCTGCACTTTTGTCAGTCCGTCTTGCGGATCATGAAGACTACTGAGCTAGAGGGCTGCAAATTGGTATGTTGATCATCCACCCTCCAATCAATAAACATACCAAATTGCAGCCCTCTAGCAAAGATAGATCTAGTTCCGGTGGCCTTGATTATACAGGGTGTTCATAAAGTCCTAGTACCATTCTGAGCAATAAATGGTACTGGTACTTTATGGACACCCTGTCCAATGTACTTTTACACCCATGGTAACATTAGTTCGTGTGATGGACGTTCTACGCCGACAATATATAACTTGTGCACGACTGGGAGACATGCCTTTAGATAAAACTGATGGTTTGAACGGACGTTTTTGCATATATTTTACCCTTATAATTTGCTCACAAAACCAAGGAAGAAGTCACTGAGCTGGCTCGGCAGTGGGTAGTGCTAGGCCAAGCATGTGAATTAGGCTACACCCTCTATGGTAACAGTTTACCTCCAATACATTGGAGACTTCAGTGGAGTTGTTTCTGCGGTACGCGAGGAAAGTGAGAGAATTCATTTGAGAGTTTAGTGAAACACTAAGTTTTTTGTTGCTTCTGGATAGTTTTTCTGTCGCGTATTTAAAGCAATGTTATCAAGTTAATCAAAAAAGTTATTTCAGTGGAGGTAAAGGCAAGTGACAATTGATGGAAAAGAATACATATACTAGTTTACTGTTCGATTTACGATCGTTGTGTTGATGATTATAGAAAACTCGTGTTTTTATCAGTCATGTTGTATCTTACATTACTCTGCATACAGATAAGGTTTCCAAATTTAGTGTTTATATATTTATGCATAAGTACGCTGAATTTCTGTTTTTTAGGGTTTGCTTCTTAAATGTTGAAATGACGTTGGTTTGGGCTATTATTGCTCATCTCGAGTGAAAGCAGATTTTTTTGTTGCAGAATTAAACCAACAGTTTTTTGTATTATCAATGAAAAGATGAAACTATCTTAATGAAAACGGTTTGAGTTGCCTTGTATTATGATTGCAGGTGGCAAGATTTTTGAAAAAATCCCACCTTTACGTTGTGTCTATAACTACAGTTACATGACAACAATTTATATTATAAAAAAATCTTTATGCAAATAGTTATTGTGGGAAGTTTTCCAGTGGTTAAGTCGTTTGGCGAACCACCAGACAACAGCGATTCTGGCCATGAATGCTCAGAGCTCTAATTAAAAAAAAATGCTATGAAGGATTAGCTGGAGTATTAGACCTATAACGAACGAGATCGTAACCATAACGGAATTCTCATTTGTTTATTTATTTAATAACGATGATCTCAAATAGAGCTATTTTTATAGTTGAACAAATGTTCAACATACAATAGTTACATTATATTCTATAACATCAGTCTTTAGTTTATCACTTTACACTGTAGTTAATACCAGTCGTTATATTAATCGGACTAACCGACCATAAGTCGTGCGCGGTTTGAAAAAAAAAAGCAAAATAACATATTCCATAAATTTCCTTGAGAAACCCATAAAAAGTTCATTTTCTAAGCAGTGTAAAACCCATCTATAATAATTGCGTTATACAAGACCTCATCATTTCAGGCAACGACAATTTTTCCACTTTAACCGCACCGCACATATCGCATATAAGTAGAACAAATGGAGTTGCTGATTTGATCGCGCTCTACTTTGAGCAACGTTGAAACGAATCCAGATAAAAAAAAGTTACAGAAAAAGAGTCACATGGAAAAAAAGTCACATTAATAATCTTCCCTAAGAAGTGGACGACACCAAGGGTTTTAACGCGGTAGGCCTATGAATCTACCTTTGCGGCGTGTTTAGTATAAGCCCGTTGGGGATTACCATAGAAACATAAACAAAATAATAAATTAATGTGATTTTTTCTGTGACTTTATTACCGGCCACCGTTAAAAACAAGCCACAGTAACGTAACGAAAGAAACGGGTGTGATAAGTTAACGTTTGATTATAAATAGAATAAAATCTTCTATTATAAAAAAAAAAAAAAAAGTTATCAAGCACATTTTGAAAGAGAAATTGTTAAAGCATTTCACAAAGAAATTTTGTAACATTAAAAGCAATGTATTTTAGATAAAAATGTATGTAATTCTGGATTTGTTGTAATGTTTTGTAAATAATTTATTGAATAAAAACTTAACTAACAAAACAAAAAAAACTATAGGAAGAAGCAAAAGCTTTTGTTGTCACGTCGAGTAACTGTCCGGCAGCTTGTTTTGATCGTTTGTTCTTTAGTCACACTGACCCTCACAAACTATAGTACAGTCTGAGGAGTAGGAAGAAATGTCTAAGCTTAGAGATCTTGTTACATTCAGGACCGTTAGTGTAACTGTAAATAGCTTTATCTGCAATGAAGTAGAACGTTTCTTTTGTGATGCCCATAGTAATTGTTTCTTCACGATTTAAATACTTTGATATGTAACTGGTGTTGCATGCTTCGGGTAAGATGTTCCTGTGACAAAAGCAACAGATACGAAGGTAAGCTAAATAAAAAGTACCTTGTAGATCTTGAGTTCATAACCTTTTTGTTCTTGGCATTTTTATAGGTTCCCGTGTACCCCTAGAAATTGAGGGTGGAAACAATGAGACTGATATTGTGATATTGTCACACCTTTACCATAGTAGATTCATATCAACCGTGCATCTGATGTCTAGGCCAGTCCCTTACGACGCTCCTGATTGGCTGTGATAAGCCAGTCACTGGGCTGGAAACTCTCAGTCTCTCTCGAGAATTCACAAAGGCAGAATGCATGTTCCACCTCTCATGAGGGGTACTTTTGAAAGACGTATCCCTCAGGAGAGGTGGAACATATATCTATCCATGTGAAATCTCGAGAGAGACTGAGAGTTCCCAGCCCTGTGATTAGCTAACAGCCAATCTGGAGCGTCGTAAGGGACTGGCCTAGACATCAGATGCACGGTTGATGTGAATCTACTATAGCTGTGAGTGTTAGTAGGAATGAGTGACACAGGCTAGTCATCGAGCCAGCCCGCCACGGGGTACAGATTACAAGCCGCGGAAAGTTTCCATAATTGTGAAAATAAATATACTTTGAGTAAAAAATTTGCTTACTGAAAACTGAGGAAACTAAAACAAAAAAGACACGAAAATGTGCAATCTCATTGTAAATTACATTATGTATTGCACAGTACTGGCTATTCTCTCATATCCAATATACCTCTTGAAGAGTACAAAGTACTCTTTGGGGTACATGTACCCCAGGTGCGGAACCCCTGTTGTAGATACTTCAAGGTGACGGAGTTATCGAGTAGTCAATTAACCGTATCCATTCAGTTAGGCAACACCACATGACGAGCTCAGGAGAGGTATCCAGAATAGAAGATGAAGCTAATAGGAAGTAATTTCATAATTTTTCATATATCTGGTCCTGGTGTGGTTAAATATGATAAACTAATTAAAGGTAATAGTTGATAAATAGCAGAAATTCAATGGATTTGCTTATAGACTGGTTTTCTCAACTAGTGGTGTGAGAATCTCTCCGACGTAATACTGAAGAAACTCATGGATATCTCATGCCCGAAACCTAATCTGTAAACATATCCTTTGCATTCAGGTATTTATCAATTATACGTTGGTTATATTTTGAGGAATTCAAATTGTCCTAATTAATTAATATAATATATTATATAATATAATATAATATATATATAATATAATATATATATATATTATAACTTATATAGATATTATATATATATAGATATATATATATATATTGTGTGCGTGTGTGCAATGTTGAATTGTTACTCGTAGATTTCCACATTTACACACACAGTTAGGAAAAAAAAGGGTTAGCAATGTGTTTCATAACGAAGAAATTATGTCTTATTCCGTTATATAGTAGGTTATTTTTGTTCTTGATGAGCGTTGCATCAACTTCCTGAGCAACTCCGCAGATCGGTACGCTAATAAATAAAGAGAAATTATGTGGATCGTTTCTGCTGAAATTCTTTTTATACGATCTGATGCTTTTTGACTTTCACCTTGAGTCTTTGCTGTTGACTATGAGCAAGAGAGCACAGGCATTTATCTCTCAGCCTTGTATCGCCTATCTCTCAGCATAGGAGCTTTGGCCGTCTCTCTTGTTATGGGTGATGATTCCGGCTTGTCTTGTTAAGGGGGCGAGTATTATATTATTATAATAATATCATGGCGAGTTCCAGCCTTCCCGTGTACTGTGAGGACGGCTGCTGTTTCAAATAGTGATGAATATTAGGGTAATAGTACATGTACAATGTAGTTTTTTTACGCCCTTGTGAGTTGCCTTTTAAATAATCACTTGATAGTTATCTATTAATGTCACATAAAGTGAATTAATATATGTAAGCATATACTATTATTTGCATAAATATGTGTAGGCTATATATATATGTGTGTGTGTAGGCTATATATATATATATATATATATATATATATATATATATATATATATATATATATATAATACATATATATATATATATATATATATATATATATAGTCAAGTATTAAGATTAATACTTTGATATTTCAAATTATTGTGAGATAATGATTTTGATAATATGATTATTCTAGTCGGTTACTTATTTTTATTAAATTTGTTTTGTTTTCTATTGATTTTCTTATGATCAAAAGCAAAAAAGTAGTACCATAACGTAATCATCCTTTTGTTTTTTTCAGTATGCGACTGTAATAAGCTCATAGCCTCCTTCGTCTCATCGTGTGTGTAATTAGTGAGTACCCCTTTCTAGATTCTTGTTTTGATACTCATGGAGATTCATTTTTGGACGGGTGTCAGTTTTGGTCGTTTGGAATATGAATTGTCTAAGTAATTTAAACCTAAGCCGATGTGCATGGATTTGGACTTTTGAAGTAATGCTCTGCTCTCTTTCCGCTACGATCTAGATTTCCGTCCTTGTTTTCAATGTTACCCTGAGAGTTCATTTATAAATCGAACCTGATATTACTGTATTATTGACTAGTAAAAGGCCGGACCCCACAATAAATAAGGCAAAGCAGTTCCGTTCGTTTCCGTGCTACAGAGTTTTGCTTATTTTTTTTATTCATCTTCAAATTACCGCATGTCATTTAATATTCATCATAGCCCATTGTTAGGTCTTTATACCTTTGTATGACCAGTTGGCTCCCACAAATATTTTATTATTATATTATTATTATTATTATTATTATTATTATTATTATTATTATTATTATTATTATTTTCCTACTTTTTCACAATAAAGAATTCCCCAGAAAATGTCAGGAGCGAATGCCAACCTCCGATATGCTCACACAATAAATTTTTTTTACTATTATTATTATTTTTTTTTTTTTTTTTTTTTTTACTTTTTTTTTTTTTTTTTTTTTTTTTTTTGCTATATCACAGTCTTCCAATTCGACTGGTACGAGTATTTATAGTGTGGGGTTCCGGGTTGCTTCCTGCATCCTTAAGAGTCCATCATTTTCTTACTATGTGGCCGTTTCTAGGATCAAAACTCTTCTGCATGAGTCCTCGAGCTACTTCAGCCTCAAGTTTTTCAAGATTCCTTTTCAGGGATCCTGGGGATTGTGCCTAGTGCTCCTATGATTATGGGTACGATTTCCACTGGCATATCCATATCCTTCTTATTTCTATTTTCAGATCTTGATACTTATTCATATTTTCTCTCTCTTTCTCTTCAACTCTGGTGTCCCATAGTATTGCGATATGAATGAGTGATACTTTCTTCTTGATTTTGACAATCAACGTCACGTCTGGTCTATTTGCACGTATCACCCTATCTGTTCTGATACCATAGTCCCAGAGGATCTTTGCCTGATCGTTTTCTATCACTCTTCCAGGTTGGTGTTCGTACACTTATTACTGCAAGGTAGCTGATGTTTCTTGCACAGGCTCCAGTGGAGGGATTTTGCCACTGAATCATGCCTCTTTTGTACTGGTTCTGTGCAAGTGCGGACATTCGCTTGCTATGTGGTTTATGGTTTCATTTTTTCGTATTGCACTTCCTACCAATGGGGATGGGAGAGAGTATTTATTTCCGTCTTTCGTTCTTTGAATATTTAAACAATATGGTTCTTAGGGCCTGATCTTGTGCCGCTTTTTATCATTCCATCTTCAGTTCCTTCTTTAGCTCTCCCCTCTGTATCCATTGCCACGTGTCATCGCTGGCTAGTTCTTTAGTCTGTCTCATGTATTGTCTGTGCATTGGTTTGTTGTGCCAGTCCTCTGTTTCTGTTTGTCATTCTCCTGTCTCTGTATATTTCTGGGTTTTTAGTCTACTTTATTAGTCCTTCTTCCCATGCACTCTTTAGCCACTCGTCTTCACTGGTTTTCAGATATTGCCCCAGTGCTCTGTTCTCAATGTTGACGCAGTCCTCTATGCTTAGTAGTCCTCTCCCTCCTTCCTTTCGTGTTATGTATAGTCTGTCCGTATTTGCTCTTGGGTGTAGTGCTTTGTGTATTGTCATATGTTTCCTGGTTTTCTGATCTATGCTGCGGAGTTCTGCCTTCGTCCATTCCACTATTCCTGGCGCTGTATCTGATTACTGGCACAGCCCATGTGTTTATGGCTTTTATCATATTTTGGGCGTTGAGTTTTGACTTGAGTATCGCCTTGAGTCTCTGCATATATTCTTTCCCTGATCGTGTCCTTCATCTCTGGTGTTTTATATCCCCTCCTTCATTATTCCAGGTATTTGTATCTATGTATTAGATGTTGCTCCCATTTGGTAGCTTTACCCTTCAGTTCTTGTTACTTTGCCCTTTTGTATGTTGCCTAAGGCGCATTTGTCTATTCCAAACTCCATCCTGATGTCCCCAGATACAATCCTTACAGTCTGGATTAGGGTATCTATTTCCTTGGTGCTCTTACCATACAGCTTGATGTCGTCCATGAACATCAGATGGTTAATTCTGTTACCTCTTTTCTTGGAGTTGGTACCCGGCATCCATCTTCTGTAGTACTTTTGTCATGGGAATCATGGCTATACGAAGAGTAGTGGCGCCGTGGCAGAGTGGGTTAGGTCGTCAATCGACAGGTTAAGCAACATTGGGGCTGGTCAGTCGTTGGTATGGGTGACCGCTCTCCTCGGCGTTGATTCCTTGGGAAAGGATCTTTACCATAATTTCCTCAATCTACTCAGCTGTAAATGAGTACCTATCCTGATGGGGTAGGGTCCAAACTATGGGTTAAATAGCAAAACTCAGCAATGATGGAAAGAAATGAAGGAATAACGACACCGACGTAAATGGAACCTCTGGCAACAGAGGAGCTTCATCCGGCAGCCAGGTATTCAACCCAATTGAAGGGGAAGATGGTCAGGTACTTGGAGGGTCGTCATCCAGCACCTGACCACCACAACGACAGTAACCAACAGCTGAGATGGAGCTACAGAAGCAAACCATAGGAAGAAATGGACAAGAGAAGAAAATAAGGAAATATGGAGATGCTACATCAGAAGCAACCCGACAGAGAGAGGATATAGAAGAAGGTTGGTCAACATCTGGAATGAGAGGAATAACACCCCCCAAACAGAACAGAGGCTGGCAGACCAAGTAAGAAACATAAAGAAAAAGAACTGGCTCTCCCCAACAGAAAGAGAAGAACTGGAAAGGAAATGTCACACGACAACGAATTACACGAAAACGAACTAAGAGACGATGCCCAACAGAAGACGACAGGGATGATGAGGTATCAAACAACGACACATGAAGAAACACCGACGAAGTAACAGAGAGGACGGAATGGGTAGAAAAGATTAGACAATTGATGGAACCAGATACAGAAAGAACAAAGATCCCCTCCATGAAAGCCTACAACGCCAAGAAATTAAGGGAGAAAACAAGTGAGGTCAATGAAAATATGGCATAATACACACCACCAGTATCACAGAAACAAATAACTTGGCATATGCAGGAGCAAGATTAGTAGCAAAACTGATGGGGATACGAACACCAACACCACCAGCACAACCAACTCAACAGAAACCAAAACAGCAACCTCCTTGGAAAAGTGCCTGGAAAAGCAAATCATGGTGATGAGATCTGACTTGAGTAAATTGAAAGAGATGGCAGAAAAAAGGAAAACTAAGAAGCAAGAAAACAAGGGAGGAACTCAACGAGAAATACAAAGTACAAGAGAGGGGACGAAACAACACAATAGAAGATGTAAAACAGAAGCTAAGGCCAAAACACATAAGATCCAACGGTACATGAACAGGAAATCAAAAGACTACCAACAGAACAAACTATTCGGAACTAACCAGAAAAGACTATACAAGCCAACTAAGAGGGAAGACAACCATCAAGAAATTCCTGAAGCCGAACCAAGTAAGAGACTGGGAAAACATATGGAGCAATCCGGTATCACACAACAAACATGCAACATGGCTCCAGGAAGTCAAGGAAGAAGAAACAGGGAGAATAAAACAAAGATTCACAGAGATCACAACAGACACAGTCAGACACCAACTAAAGAAAATGCCAAACTGGGAAAGCCCCAGGTCCCGATGAAGTCCATGGATACTGGCTCAAAATCTTCAAGGCCCTACACCCATGAATAGCAGAACAACTCCAGCATTGTATCTCAAATCACCATGCACCCAAATGGATGACCACAGGAAGGATATCCTTAGTACAAAAAGACAAGAGTAAGGGAAATATAGCCAGTAACTACAGGCCTATCACCTGCCTACCAATAATGTGGAGTTACTAAAAGTATCATCAGTGAAAAGGCTATACAACTACCTAGAGGAGACAAAACACCATCCCCCACCAACAGAAAGGCTGCAGAAGGAAGTGTAGAGGTACAAAAGACCAGCTCCTGATAGACAAAATGGTAATGAAGAACAGTAAGAGAAGGAAAACCAACCTAAGCATGGCATGGATAGAATATAAGAAAGCCTTCGACATGATATCACACACATGCTAATAGAATGCCGGAAAAATATATGGGCAGAGGGAAAACACCATCAGCTTCCTCAAAAATACACTGCACAACTGGAATACAATACTTACAAGCTCTGGAATAAGACTAGCAGATTTCTTATTATTATTATTAGTGTTATTATTATTTTTTTTTTTTTGCTCTATCACAGTCCTCCAATTCGACTGGTGGTATTTATAGTGTGGGGTTCCGGGTTGCATCCTGCCTCCTTAGGAGTCCATCACTTTTCTTACTATGTGTAGGCCAGGTTTCTAGGATCACCACTCTTCTGCATGAGTCCTGGTGCTACTTCAGCCTCAAGTTTTTCTAGATTCCTTTTCAGTGATCTTGGGATCGTGCCTAGTGCTCCTATGATTATAGGTACGATTTCCACTGGCATATCCCATATCCTTCTTATTTCTATTTTTAGATCTTGATACTATCCATTTTTTCCCTCTCTTTCTCTTCAACTCTGGTGTCCCATGTATTACGACATCAATGAGTGATACTTTTCTTCTTGACTTTGTCAATCAACGTCACGTCTGGTCTATTTGCACGTATCACCCTATCTGTTCTGATACCATAGTCCAGAGGATCTTTGCCTGATCGTTTTCTATCATCCCTCAGGTTGTGGTGCTCGTACCACTTATTACTGCAAGGTAGCTGACGTTTCTTGCACAGGCTCCAGTGGAGGGCTTCTGCCACTGAATCATGCCTCTTTTTGTACTGGTTCTGTGCAAGTGCCGGGCATTCGCTTGCTATGTGGTTTATGGTTTCATTTTTCGTATTGCACTTCCTACATATGGGAGAGATGTTATTTCCGTCTATCGTTCTTTGAACATATCTGGTTCTTAGGGCTGATCTTGTGCCGCTGTTATCATTCCTTTCAGTTTCCTTCTTGAGCTCTCCCCTCTGTATCCATTGCCACGTGTCATCGCTGGCTAGTTCTTTAGTCTGTCTCATGTATTGTCCGTGCATTGGTTTGTTGTGCCAGTCCCTATGTTCTGTTTGTCATTCTCCTGTCCGTCTGTATATTTCTGGGTCTTCGTCTACTTTTATTAGTCCTTCTTCCCATGCACTCTTTAGCCACTCGTCCACACTGGTTTTCAGATATTGCCCCAGTGCTCTGTTATCGATGTTGGACACAGTCCTCTATACTTAGTAGTCCTCTCCCTCCTTCCTTTCGTGTTATGTATAGTCTGTCCTTATTTGCTCTTGGGTGTAGTGCTTTGTGTATTGTCATATGTTCCTGTTTTCTGATCTATGTTGCGAAGTTCTGCCTTCGTCCATTCCACTATTCCTGCGCTGTATCTGATTACTGGCACAGCCCATGTGTTTATGGCTTTTATCATATTTTGGGCGTTGAGTTTTGACTTGAGTATCGCCTTGAGTCTCTGCATATATTCTTTCCTGATCGTGTCCTTCATCTCTTGGTGTTTTATATCCCCTCCTTCCATTATTCCCAGGTATTTGTATCCAGTCTCATCTATGTGTTTGATGTTGCTCCCATATGGTAGCTTTATCCCTTCAGTTCTCGTTACTTCACCTTTATGTATGTTGACTAAGGCGCATTTTTCTATTCCAAACTCCATCCTGATGTCCCCAGATACAATCCTTACAGTCTGGATTAGGGTATCTATTTCCTTGATGCTCTTACCATACAGCTTGATGTTGTCCATGAACATCATTCTGTTGCCTCTTTTCTTGAGTTGGTACCGGGCATCCATCTTCTGTAGTACTTTTGTCATGGGAATCATGGCTACTACGAAGAGTAGTGGGGACAGTGAGTCGGCCTGGAAGATCCCTCTCCTGATATTAACCTCTGCTAGTCTTATTCCAGAGCTTGTAAGTATTGTATTCCAGTTGTGCAGTGTATTTTTGAGGAAGTTGATGGTGTTTTCTTCTGCCCCATATATTTTCAGGCATTCTATTAGCCATGTGTGTGATATCATGTCGAAGGCTTTCTTATAGTCTATCCATGCCATGCTTAGGTTGGTTTTCCTTCTCCTACTGTTCTTCATTACCATTTTGTCTATCAGGAGCTGGTCTTTTGTACCTCTACACTTCCCTTCTGCTGCCTTTCTGTTGGTGGGGGATGGTGTTTGTCTCCTCTAGGTATTGTATAAAAGCCTTTCACGATGATACCTGTTAGGTAAACTTCCATATTATTGTAGGCAGGTGATAGGCCTGTAGTTACTGGCTATATTTCCCCTTACTCTTGTCTTTTTGTACTAAGGATGTTCTTCCTGTGGTCCATCCATTTGGGGTGCATGGTGATGGTTTTTGAGATACAATACTGGAGTTGTTCTGCTATTCGTGGGTGTAGGGCCTTGATGTTTTTGAGCCAGTATCCATGGACTCATCGGGACCTGGGGCTTTCCAGTTTGGCATTTTCTTTAGTGGTGTCTGACTGTGTCTGTCGTGATCTCTGTGAATCTTTGTTTTATTCTCCCTGTTTCTTCTTCCTTGACTTCCTGGAGCCAAGTTGCATGTTGTTGTGTGATACCGGAGTTGCTCCATATGTTTTCCCAGTCTCTTACTTGGTTAGCATTCAGGAATTTCTTGATGGTGTCTTCCCCTGCTTAGTTGGCTGTATAGTCTTTTCTGTTAGTTCCGAATAGTTTGTTCTGTTGGTATCCCTTATTCCTGTTCATGTACCGTTGGATCTTATGTGTTTGGCCTTAAGCCTCTGTTTTACATCTTCTATTGTGTTGTTTAGTCCCCTCTCTTGTACTTGTATTTCTCGTTTAGTTCCTCCCTTGTTTTCTTGTTTTTTAGCCTTTTCTCTGCCATCTCTTTCAGTTTACTCAAGTCAGATCTCATCACCATGATTAGCTTTTCCAGGCGCCTTTTCCAAGGAGGTTGCTGTTTTGGTTTCTGTTGGGTTGGTTGTGCTGGTAGTGATGGTGTTCGAAACCCCATCAGTTCTGCTACTAATCTTGCTCCTGCATATGCCAAGTTATTTGTTTCTGTGATACTGGTGGTGGTTGTATTATGCCCATTATTTCATTGACCTCACTGTTTTCTCCTTAATTTCTTGGTGCTGTAGGCTTTCATTATTATTATTATTATTATTATTATTATTATTATTATTAATTATTATTATTATTATTATTATTATTATTATTATTATTATTATTATTATTATTATTTATTTAAAATTAAAATTTCCCCAGAAAAAAATGTCAGGAGCAAAACGCGACCCTCAGGTGTCTGGACACACCAAAGAAATTTTACATTTTGGCTGTAGTTTTAGATTTCTATTTAATTCAATGCTTCGACCACGGTGAAATGGTAATGTCGTTCGCATTTGAGCTGCCATCACATCAGCAATACCGTTCCCATTGCTATAATTATCAATACGAATTGTATTAGCTAATGCTCATCACGATAACTCTTCATTTACGTTACCCAGGCAAGTGTCAAGTTGGTGAAGTTCACCACATCATTTCAAGTGTCGAATCCTACGCTATGAATTTGGATATGAAAGCTACATCAGATGGTTAATGTAGCATGATGTGTGTGTGTGTGTGTGTGTGTGTGTGTGTGTGTGTGTATGTGTAATTAACACCGGACCTCAGCAACGAGAGAGATTTTGTAAATTTCAAGCAGATCGATTTTTTTTTTTTTTACTTTCTGACTATTTTTACAGCTAAGGTTTTTTTTTTTTTTTTTAACTGTTTCTCTTTTGTGCGCAGAAATGTTGAATTTAGCGTTGCTTATGTTGCAATAATTGTGAAAATTGAGATTTGATGCGTTTCGATCATACTGTTGATTTTTTTTATAAATGGATAATTTATTTATATTTTTTTTTATTTATATATTTTATGAATATATAAGCTTAGTATGTATGTATGTCATTCAGCCCTCCTCCTCATCACCCTCCCCCTCCCCCCCACTCTTCAGGAATATTTTGAACACTTCTTAAATATTTTATGAAATTTTTATTATTTTATTTTATTTTTCTTTTATTTTATCTTATTGTTTTGACGCTGTGCATCCTCAAGTCACGTGGAAGTCGTCTTAGGTGCTTCTAGTTCGCATGAATTATTTACCCTATTCATATTCCAGAATTTATCAGCGAACCTTGAAACCATTAATTTTGGATTCTATACTTTAGATTGTAAGCCAAAAAAATAGTGTAGTATTTTTTTTTTTTTTTTTGTATATTCCCCAGGCATTTGAGGGTTTAGGTCGTTATTTCTCTATTTTTCGTATCACATGTCTTCCCCGTTTTCTAATTTACCACTTTTATACTGGAAAATATCAATCATCCAAGAAATACATTTATTCCTACCCATCAGTATTACTTACCATTTCTGATGTTTAACCTTTATGTCCGTACGTCATTTTCTCGACCCTCCCGCTTATTTTTGCCTTTTTAAAGGAATAACTTCTTTTTTAACAGTTCTTTTTCGTAACATTAAATAAAGGATCTTATTTAAATCCTTTTACGTGTTCTTGGTAATATCAGTTAAAGCATGCAAAGTAAACCACTTAGGTTGGAAATTCAGTGGAAACATTCATCTTAGTATTGTGATGATTAGGACTAACAATCAATGATGAGACGAAGAAATTAAACGGTGCTCCCAAATGAAACTGATTTGTAAATAAAAATCTCTCCTTTTTTTTATCGTATTTGAGGAGGAGAGTGGTAATTAGAAATTGCTTCAAGGAAAAGTTGTCAAGTCATCAGCCTCCATTAGTGGGTTTTATCTTCTGATTTTTCTTGGAGTCAATTCATTTCTTGTGAACGTCCTGTAGGATTGTTGCCTCTGATGCTCTACTGTATTTCATTTGTCGTGCAACTTTCTGTTTTCTAATGCAGAGAGAAAGAGAGAGTGTGCAAAAACACAGATACATACACTGGACACGCAGACACACAGTACACGAACACACACACACACACACACACATATATATATTATATATATATATATATATATATATATATATATGATACATATATATATATAATTATATATATATATATATATATATATATATATATATATATATATATATATATATATATATATATATGTGTGTGTGTGTATTGTCTGTCTGAGTGTCAGTGTATGTATCTGTTTGCTTACTATCCAGATGATAAACCACGCTTGTATTGAGGCCAAAATATGAGAATAATATACGTATACATATGTTATATTTATATGTATATATGTAAATATTTTTATTTATTTATTTAACGGCAAGTGGTTGGAGCGCCGCCAGCCTAGAGATTAGACTGCTAACCTTATGCCATTCCCTTGAATCCATTCGTAATAAAAAATAGTATTAGATTCCTCCTGTATCGCTTATGTCAGAAATTAGTTGTTTTCCTCTGGTGTACTAAACTACAGAGATTATTAAGTATATGAAATAATTCATGTAGTGATATAGTTCTGTATATGAAATATAGATCATTCCGACCAAGGGAAAGTGAAAATAGTTTTATATTTTAGTTATTATTTTTTTATTCATAATATTTTACCCGTTGGTTCTTGCAATCCTTCAAAATAATTATTTTTTAGCATAATATCCGTTAGTTCTTCAGCCTTCAAAATATTATTATTTTTTTTGTTTTTTTTTAGATGACTAGATACATACTGGTTTTTGTCCCGCCAATTACTGTTTCAGATGCCTATTCATCCCAAATTACGCGTTGTTTTAAACATAGTTCCATATTTAAAAAACAAAAAAAAGGGAGGGGGGGTGAATTAAGACGCAAAGATGTACGGAGATACGGGTTCCACTATGTTTAGGATGGCCTGTATGCTGAGTTTACAGATTCATACTTATAAATAAAATAGAAAAATTGAAATTTACATTTTAGCCTAGTTACTACTTTGTGGACTGCTTAGTTGCAATACATTGCATACTTGGACTCATTCGCAACTGATTAAAATTGTAAAATTTATATTTTAGCCTATTTACTACTATATGGACTGCTGACTTGTATTAAGTTGCATACTTGGATTCGTTCGCAACTGATTAAATACAGCTAGCTATTTAGGAGCCGATGGCAGTACAGGTACCCACGAGCAGTACATCATACGAGTATATGTATATAGGTTTATCAGTTAGTGCAGTCGTTGGAAGAAAGTTAAATGACAAAATAAAGACATGACAAGAGAACTAAATGTTCAGGAATAAGAACTACAGATTTCATTATATTATAGTTAATAATAATCATCTTCCGACATTCATCATCAGATGTAATTTTTATATGATGTATTGGGCAACAACTTTCAGAATGCCATAATACCTATTTCGTCAGCAATGTTACGAAACATTCCAGAAATGTAATCAAACCTTATATAAATACTTCATCATTATAAACCCTTTTTTTTCGTTATGGTTTTATCGGGCGGTACTAAAATTTTGGATATATACATCGGTGAAAAGTAGCTGGTTTAAGTACGTCCTCGTGTTTTAATTTATCAGTATGTTGACTGAAAAATTATAAGTTGATTCTCTGTTTGTGCGTGTGTGTGTTTGTGTGTGTAAGCCATGGAGGACATTCTAGCTACAAGTACACGAAGCTGAACTTGTGCTAGATCAATTAAAAGTTTTATAGGTTCTAATTTGCAACTTTACCTCTGCTTCTCAAAGATTATATTCACAATTTGTCCGCCATTTTAAATCAGACGATGAAATGCCTTTTGAATATGAGAGGATTCTTTGTGATATTCATATGTAACGGAAGCTTTTCAGAGAGAGAGAGAGAGTAAGAGGGAGAATGTCATCTTTGATCATATGTTAAGCGCATTGGAAAATGCCACTTGATGTATGTTGGTTAGATGATAAATACCCTTTAATCTCACCATTATTATTAATTATAATAATATAATGGCTGTTACTACGGCATTCAATTTATAGAGAGTCTTCTCTATTCTTCTTAATATCTTCTTGTCATCAGCGATAGCTTGTGTATCAAGATTCCAAAGGACATAAAGTGTCTTGTTAATTCAATTTTATTACCTCTGACGTTTCAAACTCGGTTCTGGCGATTATTTTCATACAGTGAATGGATCGACATGCAAGTTACATGGGTATATTATAGCAAGGGGGGTAGGGGATGGGTGTACAGTTTACAGGTCGGTTATCAGGCTGCATTTTGGTTGGTCTTTGGTTGATGACGAAATCGGTCCTTAAGGCGTTGGTTATTATTATTATTATTATTATTATTATTATTATTATTATTACAAATAGTAGTATTAGTTGTAATAGCAGTGGTAGTAATATTTGCTTAGACCAAGACATGCCTCATGGGGAAACTAGTGTGTACTAATTGCTGCTGTTTCTTGATTAAATTAAGGACTGCTGAGTCAGCACTACTTTGTGGTGGTCTTGAGTTGTGCAATGGACATAACTTGAAGGAAAATGATTCATCACTTCTGAGGGTCGGATAAAATCAAGACTTTAAAACAAGAAAATCGAAACTTCGATTGTTGTTAGAATTCAAGGAACGATATTGTAAGAGTATCGTATATAAGTAATTACTACTAGATTTTCGTACAGAATTAACTTCACTAACATATTTCATCGGCTTATATGCTGGTCAGTTCATTTGCAATACTATGTATTGAAAACATTTCAAGTACCAAAGGCAATTTTGACAGCCGATGGCTGATATTGGCGACCTTCCAATTTAGATTCTCAGTTTATTCTTACATTTATCACACAGACGAATCCTGAAAAAAAAGATTAGTTACTAAAAAAAGGGAAATAGTATATCTTAGTTTAACCAAACCACTGAGCTGATTAACAGCTCTCCTAGTGCTGACCCGAAGGATTAGATATTTTTACGTGGCTAGGAACCAATTGATTACCCAGCAACGGACCTGCAACTTATTGTGGGATCCGAACCACATTATATCGAGAAATGAATTTCTATCACCAGAAATAAATTCCTCTGATTCGAAAAACTTGTTCAGTCTGAAAGGTGAAGTCATAGGGAATGCCATAACGCTTAACGCCAGCTCCAAGCTGCAGTCTCTGATATGCCATCTGCCATGAAACTGACAGCAGCCATTCAGTGTGACTGTCACCTGTTGCCATACGAACAAATGGCCAGTCAAACAATGGATTCAAAATTAAGCCCCCGATGCAAACAATGAAATTTAAGCCTTTTGTTTTGTTCAGCGTGACTCATTACGGTCGGTAAATTCATTAAACAACAAGCGCATTATTTACGAACCAACGCTGAATCCTTGAATTTTGTTTATAGCGGCGATTGTCCTCATTTTTTAATCGCTATTGTCACTTTAAGTTGATGCATTTTCTGTCGATGGATCATAGTATATGTAAAGTGGGATACTGATCATTTTACCATGTCCCTTTTACCCACCCTTTTAGATTTAACTATAGTAGATTCACATCAGCCGTGCATTTGATGTCTAGGCCAGTCCCTTACGACGCTCCTGATTGGCTGTTGATAAGCCAATGACAGGAAACTCTCAGTCTCTCTCGAGAGTTCACATAGGCAGGATGTATGTTTCATCCCTCCTGAGGTATACGTCTTTCAGGAGAGGTGGAACATACATCCTGCCTATGTGAATTCCCGAGAAAGACTGAGAGTTTCCAGCCGTGTGATTGGCTTATCAACAGCCAATCAGGAGCGTCGTAAGGGATTGCCTAGGCATCATATGCACGGTTGATGAGAATCTACTATAGTTTCCTCACTCTTTTTCCAGAGAACCTTTGTCCCGATTGGGAAGCAGTTGCAATCAGTGAACATCATGTGCAGTGCACTGTGCGCATTACTTAATATTTCTTTGCAGTGTCCCTTCGGACCCTAGCGGCAACCCTTTCATTTATTTTGATCTACTACAAAACGTCCATATTCTTTCTTCCATGTAAACTGTCCAACCCTATTCTAAAAATTGTCTCATAGTGCAAATGCAAGTTTTTCCTGTTACACCTTTGTAACCTTTTACTCGCAGTTTTCCATACCTCATATGTCCCAGCACTTGGCCTTCGATCTAAGTTATATATTCTATCCTATTTTCGAATTCTGGCAGAGCGAAATATATATATAAGTATTAATGAAAGAACAAAACTTTGAGATACACATATATACATACATCCAAACTGACTTCTCTTTCGTTGGAAAAAACATTATTGCCGTAAACTTTAGTAAACTAAAATTTACTCTTTTAAAATGAGACAAACATAACAACGAATAACATATTGATGTTGAAAATTATTTAAAATGGTAAGGTTCTGCAGCATGCTACTTTGGGGAACTCGGAAGTACTTTGTTGTAATTAACACTGAAGTAGAGCAGACCTAAATTAATGAAAATTGGATAAGTGAGTTAGGCGTCCCACGAATGCTAGGAAATGGTTTTGTCACTCATTCTTTTTTTTTTCCTCTCCTTTTTTCCTTCTTGGATACTCAAGTCGAAAATTGAAATGACTTCCGTATAATTCTTTTATATCTAATCCTGCAAGAATGTATCAATGTAATGTGAGGCTCTGGTATTTTATTCTCTCTCTCTCTCTCTCTCTCTCTCTCTCTCTCTCTCTCTCTCTCTCTCTCTCTCTCATGGTAAAAGTGTCATCATTTGAGCTAGATATCTACTTGCAATGCACGCTTTGCAAATCCTGTGACCATGCTAATATGAACGTCATGTGTTGAACGAAATTAACTTTGTTAGACGAAAATCTTTGTATAAGTATAAATATATAATTATAATTATAACTACTGTGTATGTTGACACTTGTGTATAATTTAAGGTTGTGTCACTAAAAATTGTCATATAAAAGGGCTAGTTTCGATAAAGGCTTAACGACTGTTGAGCCGTTTCAAACCTATGGTGATCTGAGATAGGAGCTCAATTACACATGTCAGGGATATCCATAAATCAGGGAGATAAGTTGTTATTGCTTGCTATGGACTCATGCCGTTGATTTTCTCTATTCCTGTCTCTCTCTTTTATTGTATTGTTGTTATTTTTTCTTCGTTTGAGGAAATACAGCGATTGTATACTGTACTGAATCGACTAAAGTTTTGTGTTACTTCTCTTTCTACAACTCCTCTTCTTCGTTCTTATAATATTTTTAAACTGTTCTTTGCCTGCATCTTTTTGTTATTTTGTTATGAGTTTTATGCTTCCTCCATAATATTTTCTATTATGAGATTCTTATTACATCAAAGATAAAGTAATTTCATTTCAAGTTCTACTTCATTTGTAAATGATTATCGTTGCTGTGTAAAGTTTCATTTTTATATCCTTGGATAAACATTTGTTTTTATTTATTTATTTATTTATTTATTCATTTATTTATTTTTTGCATGTTGAAAGGTTGTAACGTTTTGTCATTACTGTTGATAGGTTGATAATTGAGGTTGTAAAAATGATAATGTTTTGGTGAACCTTTCATCCTATTAGCCCGAATCTCATTTTTTTCTCTTTGTGTTGTATTTGATCTGTCTACCTTGTCTCCGCTTTGATTTAATTTTCATAATTTATTTATTATTTTTTATTTCTTCTGCTTAAAACGCGCTCTCTCTCTCTCTCTCTCTCTCTCTCTCTCTGATCTTAATTATTAATTTTAACCTTTTTCCACTTTATATTTTATATTAATTTAAATTTATTTCTCAATTCCATTTCCTCGTTTATCATAATTGTCCAACTTCCGTATAGATCTATTCTCCTGGCATTTGGCCTTCTTTCGTTTTTTTTTTTTTTTTATGATTTCAATACTATTTTCTTCCATGAAGAGTTATAGATCAGAAACACTGTCATGATATATATAATATTAAGAAGAATTTTTTTCCAGCCCACTTATTTTTTTATTTTCATTCTAGTGTTAAGTGTTTTATTTTAAACTTCTAATTAAGTTTGTATTTGAACTTACGTTATGCAGAACTAATTTGCCTTACATTTCTTTATTTTGATTAGTAACAATATTCATAACTCTATTGGACAGAAAACTATATTCATTCCCCAACGGCGATGGCTTCTTAGGCTTCTGATAGCTTCCCATAAAGGTCATGGAAGTAAATTACAAGGTTTGAATAGTTTTTTTTATCCGTTTTTATTACAAGAAAGTTTCGTTGAAGGATATTTAAAGAGAAGTCATCATGCAACTGAAGACGACCCTATCATCTTCGCGAAATGAGCGTTCATTTGGCTTACACATCACCCCCACCCCCACCCCCCACCCCCCTCTCTCTCTCATCTCTCTCTCTCTCTCTCTCTCTCTCTCTCTCATAACAAGCACGCTCATTCACTTTACTGACCTTTGGGGACCCTGTTCTACTGCAGCTGGTCCGCAGTGAGGTAGGTGAGATAAAGTGAGTCGAAGATGAGTTTTACTTCTTTCTCGACATTGTCCTCTTTGTTGAACTCTTTTTTTCCGGTCTTCCCTGAGCCATTTTATCACAGGTTCTTAAGGCCTGCGTTGTTTTTATTTTCTCCTTTCGTTGGTGTTACAGGTCTTCTGCGTTCTGTAACGTTGGCCTTCGAGAACAATTTTATTCCACTCCATTAGCACCGAGTGTTTAAGAGTACTTCCTGAATATTTTGTCATTGGTTTTTGTGTCATTTTCACGTATTCATTTCTCAGTTTTATGGGTGGACACAGGTGATTAAATTAAAGGTATTAAAGCTGTCACAGACTTTTTCGGTCATTTCAAGCCAACTCGAGTAGCCTAGTGGCCGCCTATGTCACCGCTTATAAATAATAGAGTAGGGAAAAATATTAAGCGGATAAATGGAAATATGCATGCCTCCACTCATGATATAGAATGTTAATCTTAGGAAATAGAGGCCTCTGAAATTCTGTAAGAAAGAAGAATAGTTTTTATATATATTAGAAGAATGCCGTATTAAACGCTATAGTAGGGGCTTCTTGTCAAAATAGCTGTCATAATCAAAGTTAAGAAAGGTTAGTTGGAGGAGCCGTACCGGAAACTGCTATTATTAGCAATAACGATGACAAACTTTTTTCCATCAGTTTATAATGAGGAACTCCTTCCGTATAAAAACATGTACATGATGGATTAAGTCGTCTCTCTAACTTTGCGAAGTCATTAAAGTCTCTTCTTATTACGCTGAAATGTAACGGGGTTTCTGGCGTGGCATCATTTATACTAAGCACTCATTTTACTTAAGCACATGGCTGCGCACATAGACACACAGTCACCGAGCATTACACTTGTATTTTTGGTCTTCAGTACGACTAAACCCTGCATCGCTTTGTTGGCTTCATTGTATACATAATTGCAAACATAAGGTTCGTTCGCAAAGAAAGGTCGTGTTAGTTAGTACAGCCTGCAATAAATTCACGTCCATATCATATGGAACTGATGTAGTTACTGAATCTGATATTTGCTCCTCATTTTTGTCCAAGTAAATAATATATGGTAACTATCGCCCGTCAATCATGTCTTTGAGGACTATAATTTTTTGAATAGCGCACAGCAATTCATTAAACAGATGAAATTCAGTATAATTCCATGGTCTTTGTATCTATTTCTCTAAGATTTCATCTTCCAAAAATAGGGATTCTGGTGCTCTTGAGAGCAGGCAGCAGTCTTTCTCTGTATAGTCCCTTTTCAATTCAGTTCTTGGATGGTTATTGGTTAATGTTAGTATAATAGGCCCCAGTCTTTCTCTGTATTGTCCCTTTTCAATTCAGGTCTGGGCTGGTTATTGGTCTACGTAAGTATAATAGGCCCCAGTCTTTCTCTGTATTGTCCCTTTTCAATTCAGGTCTGGGCTGGTTATTGGTTAATGTTAGTATAATAGGCCCCAGTCTTTCTCTGTTTGTCCCTTTTCAATTCAGTTCTGGGCTGGTATTGGTCTACGTAAGTATAATAAATAATTCTGTAATTAACGGTTAAAAGGTTAGCGTCGAGGAAAGGTTATTTGAAGCTGGTTAGTCACACGGAAAGAATAATCTTAAAAAGTGCTGAACAGCTTGAGTCTTAGAAAGAAAGTGCTGAACAGCTTGAATGGAAAAGGTACTGGAATGGAGGTGTCTATCGAGGCAAATAGAAAGCGCGCACAATGGAATGGAGCTTTATTTATTTGGGATTCGATGCGCTGATTATCAGCTTTGTGTATACGCTAATGTCGTGGAAATTTTTGGCAATAGGGCGTCATCCACGATGATGAAGCAGGTAAATGACAAATGCAATAATGGGTGTTGTTACAGGTTTCAGTGTCAATGCTAAATAGGGAACCTACTTTTGTAGGAATATACCCAATAATCGTACTATTTTGTTACTGCAGTCTTTGGATGTATCATTTCTTTTTCGAAAGAAAAATACGGTAATATTTCTTTAGGCAAGTAGTTACTTTATTTATCATTACTTAATTTGTCATTTATCTGGGCATTATTTTCTTCCGTTCCTCTTCCCGGATGTAAAGAACTTAAACCGAAACTGTCAAAATGAAACTGTATTTTATTCGTTTTTTCTCAAGTCAAGGGTTGTAGGTTTCCATTCATAGGCACTGCGTATGCCACAGGGAATTCGTCGAAAAGTCCACAAATCTTCAGCATGTTCTCCCTTGCCCTGAAAAAAGTACTTTTTCTGTTGGCTGGCCAGAGGGTATATAACTTCAGAAGACTATTCCAGGAAGTTCCTCGTTACGTATACCTTCGTAGACCAGTGTCCCCTGTATGAAAACTCCAAATATTTGGAAAAAAAAGACTTAGGAAACTTCGATGAAGTGGCAAAACAATGGCAAAATCTATGTAGATAACTTTGGGACTATTTCGCTTCTCTTAGAAATATTGCCAAACACGTTTTTGCTCAGGTAAATCCACACGCCCTATGTTCTTCCTTCTCTTGTGGACCCATTAATATCTTGTCAGTGCCTACTTGGCTCCCCCTTCCGTTCTGCTTTCTCTAAACCTTAAGTTTAACTTCTGAAAGGAGAGAACAGGTGAAGAGATACAGTGACTTGACAAGAGATCTACGTAGCTACAAGAGATCTACGTAGCTCCCTTGACTATATTTAACCAGGAGTAATTTCGAAGTCATTCACGTGTGAAGATTGTGTGTAGCGGCTCGTGTTTAGGTTTTAAAACTGCAGCAAGTGTTAGTATATTAAAATTTAAAAAAAAGTAAAGTATATCTTAGTTAACCAGACCACTGAGCTGACTAACATCCTTCTAGGACTGGCCCGAAGGATTACATTTTTATTTACGTGCCTATGAGGTTACTTAGCAACGCGACCTACAGCTTATCGTTGGGTCCGAACCACTTTATATAGAAAGCGCCTCAGTGGCGTGGTTGGTATGGTGTTGGCGTCCCACCTCGGTGGTCGCGGGTTCGATTCTCGGCCATTCCATTGAGGAGTGAGAGATGTGTATTTCTGGTGATAGAAGTTCACTCTCGACGTGGTTCGGAAGTCACGTAAAGCCGTTGGTCCCGTTGCTGAATAACCACTGGTTCCATGCAACGTAAAAACGCCATACAAACAAACAAACATTATATAGAGAATTAAAGAAGTCTTCTTTTCCTTCTTAATCAAGTAAGTGGACATTGTGGCCGTTTGAAAACTCCAGCAATACTTTTCGAAGAGGGAAATTGTGCTCTTCTCCAGTTGAGATGATTCTTCTTTCCCCTCCCGCTGGAAAAACTTTTGATTAACTTGACTAAAGTTTAGTAGAAAAATGGGGGTGAGTTTGAGCAGTCATTACCTGTAAATGTACTTTTCTCCTCGGCATTTTGGATCGACCACACTTAACGCGCCTTTTTGCAATAGTTTTCTGGTATTAGCCCTCTTTCCATTCATATATATATATATATATATATATATATATATATATATATATATATATATATATATAATATATATATATGCATACATACATACATACATATACATATAATATACTTTTCGTTTTCCCCGCTTAGATTCCTCCCTTCCTTTGATACGATGGTAAATATTTTCGTTGTAAATATTTTGGGAAGCATTAAATGTTTTCCTTGCTCTTGACTGTCCAGTTGGAACTGCAGTAATAGTTTTTGCATGCTGGCCAACTCTTTATTTATAAAGGGAAAAGGGTTATGGGTTCTGTGGATTTTTTTGGAATGGGAGGCAAAGAGAGAGAGAGAGAGAGAGAGAGAGAGAGAGAGAGAGAGAGATCATAGATTGGTGTAGGTAAACAGCTGAAAGCTGTAATTAAGATTGTTATTTTTACCACGAATTTCCTATACTATTAATTTTTCCATTAGAACTGTTATTGATTGTTATAGCAATATTATTCATCTTTCAATTGTTTTTGTTTTAAATACTATACCAAGTAAATTGTCTTATGAAATAACTCGATGTCTTATATTAGCATTGATTATGGTAGAGCACTCTCTCTCTCTCTCTCTCTCTCTCTCTCTCTCTCTCTCTCTCTCTCTCTCGTTGCAAGGCAATCAACACTCATGCTGGCGTTCAGACCCTCAAAACAAAATAAATCAATAAACAAAAAAATATTTCAGATGTCTTGCCCCATGGCGTTGAAAAGTCTTAATCTAATGAACCATTAAAATGGACGCAATTATTTCTTCCTAAGTAAATGGATTTGTCCATTTTATTCGCCTCTCATATGGTAATATGTTAAATGTGTATGGCAGTAACATTTTAACATCATTGCAGGACATCAGTCACAGTCTCTGGCCCATTAAACTTTTTAGTTGTTTCTGCAATTGCTGTAAGTTAATGTCTGACCTTGATGACGAAAAGTGAAAGTTGGTGATAGTGAATGAGGGCAGCATAAGTTTTTTTTTCCTTAAAGTTCGTTCTATAAAGTTTTTGCTACTCAAGTAGTTATACAACGTTGATGAATTTGAATTTTGGAACGTGAATTTTCCCAGCCAACCTATTTTCCGATTGAGCTACTTCAAGCAAACAACGTTTGAGAAAGCATAAAGTTCTCTTTAAATTCAAATCAATTTTTAGTGATTGTGCGATACATAGCGCATTAACCTCAAGTATATTTGGAAGCTGAAAACTGAAGCGTATATAAACATGAAGGTAAATACCGCCTTCTCATAATGCATCAAGATGTCATTAGATTTAATCAATTTTCGTAACTGTGTGACGCATAACACATTAAACTCGAAGACCAAGTATAATTGGAAGCTGAAAACTGAAGCATATATAAACATCAAGGTAAAATACTGCCTTGTCTCCTTGTAAGAACGCCATTGCCGAAGTCACATCAATTTCGCTTCCTCATCTGTCTCTTGGCGGCCTACCGAGGTTGTCATCCGACTCTTTGTGCCACTTGCTCAGTCTGCTAAGTGCTTCGTCAGTCTGGTGTCGCTCGTGTGTCTTGTTTTCTTCGCATCGTGTCATCTCCAGTGTCAGGGCGCTTTAGACCCTTCTTGCAGATTAGATTCTTCCGACGACTTTGTTTTCACTTCCTCGATCGATGTTTCCTCCAACCTGCATTGTAGCCTAATGAGAAAACGCACTTCTGAGTTTTATTGTTCTTAATATTTGCGAATACGAAAAGTATTAAAATCATTTATAACGTTCTTTAAATTCGTCTTGATCAATTTATTTTTTCCTATCGAAACGTGCTGAATTGATTTGTTCAGAAAATTTGCAGACACCATAAATATTCTTTTTTAATTCTTACCATTTTTCATTCGTATTGATAGAAATACGCTTTCCTATCAAAACGTGGTGCAGTATATTTGATACCCATGATAATTCTGGTCATTTCATTTGTTAAGCCTTTTCTTTCTTCACGAGTCAAAGTTGAAGTTGTGCTTGCCCCCTCAGTAACTTTTGTTCGCCAAAATATGTTTTGGCTATTCAAACTAGATATATAACAACGTTCCGTAAGGCATTATTCCCTGAGGATCTCCGAAAACTCCGTGTATATTCAAGGAACTCCAGCAGCCCTTCCCTTTTCATTTCGATTGTTGTTCTCAAAGCAAAGTTTGCTGCATATTCTCTCTCTCTCTCTCTCTCTCTCTTCTCTCTCACACACACGCACACATATATATGTATATATATATATATGGATATATATATATATAATATATATATATATATATATATATATATATATATATGTATATACACCCCATCTCTCTCTCTCTCTCCCTAACACGCACATACCTGACGAAGGGGAATGGAACAGAGCACCCTGCAAAAAAAAAAAAAAAAAAAAACACAGGGGAATGTATTTGCTTCGAAGAAGTATTTACCCTCTAAGACAATTGCTTCTACTTGGGAGGGTTTCTTTTCTTTATTCTCTCTTTTCTTTGTAAACGAAACGAAGGGATGTCATCTTTTCATCTTGACATTGATTTATTCTCTGGATTTCAGGTACATCGTTTCTTTCGTGCACTGCTTTTGTGGCTTTTAAGACTTCATTTTAGTGGATTTTAGTCTAATTATGACACTATATTTAGAGATTCTGTGATGGATGTATGTGTGTGTGTACACACACACACACGCACACACACATATACCGAATAATAGCGAATGCATACGTACCGTATTTGTACCATTATTATGCAGTTTATGCCTTTGTTTTTTTTTCTGCAAATTGTTAAGTGGTTTGTCAATTTGAATGTAGTAGGCAACCAAACCTCTTTTTCACTTGGTATTGCAATGCGAAGGTGTTATGTCAATTTCCTGTATTTCGTAATTGTTTTTTACTTGATATTATAAACATTTTGTGAAAGCACCATTATTAATTAAGTGTTTGTCAGATTTCAGATTTTCTGATAATCATTCCCTAGATTATCTTTGATGGTTTAATGAATTAATCTAATTAGGTGCTCCTGTCTTGAAATCAGGTTCATCTGGAGTTAAAGTGGTGGAATGTAAATGTTTTGTGTAGACCGATGAATGATGATGGTGAATCTTGAACCTTCTTTTAAATATTCACGCGAAAATACGTGTACGATTCCGTTGCTGTCCTGTTGCAGCCGTCTGGGGAGGCCACCGTTAATCGCGGCCACTTCACTTCGAGAAAGTTCGCCAATATGACCAGAAGTTGCCCCAATTGTCCCTCGTCTCTCGTGGGTCTCTTTGATGTGGTTACCTTTGCTTGTACCAGAATAGGCCTTTATTAGTTCGCTAGTTACTTCAACTCCCGAGACCTCTGGCCATAATCCGCCAAGCAGCGTGTTTCTGTTTATATTGACAAGGGAGAGTTCTCACTTTTGGCATCCTGCACAAGAAGGGATGTTATATTAATAAAAGAAATACATGACCTAATTGCAGTCTTATCTGAATTAAAAGGTAATACGCAGACATTATGTATATACACACACTCGTTTCATCGTATTACTTTCTTTTAATCTCTTCATCT
Source organism: Macrobrachium nipponense (assembly GCF_015104395.2). Lineage (NCBI taxonomy): Eukaryota > Metazoa > Arthropoda > Malacostraca > Decapoda > Palaemonidae > Macrobrachium > Macrobrachium nipponense. Next base: position 89,692,025 of record NC_087203.1, on the reverse strand, counting down.
GGTCATTACAAACAGAATGTCAGTGTTTGTTTCCATTTCATTTTTTTCACACACGTTTTAATCTATATAACGTGTGTGATATATTGCTTTTCCATTTCACATTGCAGTGAAATCTACTTTAAATTGGTATTTGTAAATCATATACGTCATCGCATCCTCTTATACAGGTTCAAGTACGTGTGCCTGCTTTTGTTTATTTGTCTTCGTGAATATTTATGATATGTCTATCATTTATTATGCTACATTACACATGCTTGCCATGATCAGCTCTTTATATTGACTTTACCGATAAAGATGGTCATAGGACCCACTAACTATCCCAGGAGTGGCTCGTAAACTGTCTGCTTTATGGCCTAGTTGTTGGCGACATTCAGGGTTTGGAAGTCAGGGATGCATAATATAATAGTACATGTAAGAGTTGTTCCCATTATATGTATTGTTTCTCTTCTTGTTGGGTTGTTGTTACACTTGTTATTTGCATTGCCATTAGATTCTGATTGATGTTAATGCCCTAGTATCACATCTCATGGCACATCTACTCTATATATATATACTTATAATATATATATTATATATAATATATATATTCGATATATATATATAATATATACATATATATATATATATATATATATATATATATATATATATATATATATATATATATTATAGTACTATTATATATATATATTAGATATATATTTTTGATATATATCTATATATAGATATGATATAATATATATATATAATATATATATATATTATGTATATATATGTATATATATATGTAATTCATAGATATGTATAAATAAGTATGAATTATTATTATATATATATATATATATATATATATAGTATATTATATATATATATATATATATATTATATGCAACGTTAGTAAGTTTTTATTTATAATCACGGACGACTATTAGGGTCGTTTTGCAACATATCCATATTAGCACCTTTATCAGAGGCCACGGGTCAATTCTTCTTATCAATCATGCTTTTAAAAGTAAATGTATGAAGAAAGGATGACGCTCGGTCTTTGGGAATGAACAAAAACAGTCAACCCTTTGAAAAGTGACCCGACGGAAGCTCTAAAAAGGAGAATCGATAGATGAGTAGAATAATCCAAAAAAAAAAAAAAAAAAAAAACAAAAAAAAAAAAAAAAAAAAAAAAAAAAAAAAAGTTTACAGCTAAAAAAAGAAAAAGTCGTTTACGCTAAAGAAGCTAATTTTCCTCCTCCTTATAGGTTTCTTCGAAAGGGAATCGCCTCAGCAAATCCAAGTAGGAGCAGACAAAAAAAAAAAAAAAAAAAAAAAACTAAATCTCGTCAGGAGATAAGCAGCTCCGACTTTTAGCGTCGGAGGAATCCGTACGCGTCGCGGTAATCGCATTTAAACAGTGGGGGCGGGTGGGGGATGGGGACGGCGGGGGGCCGCGTCAAACAACAAATACAAACTTTTTGTGAAAAGGTGAAAAGCAAAAAGGAAATAAAGCTGTCGCGATGCGGGTGACTTTTAACTTAGTGACAGGTCAGTCAAAGCCTTCGGGTTTACGGCTGTGATTTCTCTCTTGCTTATTTTTTTTCCTTTTTTATATTTGGTTCGTTTTCTCGGAACTCATGATTGCAGTCTACTTAACTTTGGTTTCTTAACGAAAGCTATTATATGAAATCTGTTTTTTCCATTTAATGTTTATGGTTTTTTCTTTTTATTAAATAATGGTTTTTCTTGATATTAAACAATTGGTTTCTCGCTTAACTGAAAAACACATTTTGAACATGTTAAAAAGCGCATTTT
>NC_087203.1:89682722-89685222 GCF_015104395.2 Macrobrachium nipponense | reverse complement strand
CCCTCTCTTTCTCTTCAACTCTGGTGTCCCATGGTATTGCGACATCAATGAGTGATACTTTCTTCTTTGACTTTGTCAATCAACGTCACGTCTGGTCTGTTTGCACGTATCACCCTATCCGTTCTGATAACCATAGTCCCAGAGGATCTTTGCCTGATCGTTTTCTATCACTCCTTTAGGTTGGTGCTCGTACCACTTATTACTGCAAGGTAGCTGATGTTTCTTGCACAGGCTCCAGTGGAGGGCTTTTTGCACTGAATCATGCCTCTTTTTGTACTGGTTCTGTGCAAGTGCCGGGCATTCGCTTGCTATGTGGTTTGTGGTTTCATTTTCGTATTGCACTTCCTACATAGGGGAGAGATGTTATTTCCGTCTATCGTTCTTTGAACATATCTGGTTCTTAGGGCCTTGATCTTGTGCCGCTGTTATCAACCCTTCAGTTTCCTTCTTTAGCTCTCCCCTCTGTAGCCATTGCCAATTGTCATCGCTGGCTAGTTCTTTAGTCTGTCTCATGTATTGTCCGTGCATTGGTTTGTTGTGCCGTCCTCTGTTCTGTCTGTCTTCTCCTGTCTCCTGTATATTTCTGGGTCTTCGTCTACTTTTATTAGTCCCTTCTTCCATGCACTCTTTAGCCACTCGTCTTCACTGGTTTTCAGATATTGCCCCAGTGCTCTGTTTTTCGATGTTGACGCAGTCCTCTATACTTAGTAGTCCTCTCCCTCCTTCCTTTCGTGTTATGTATAGTCTGTCCGTATTTGCTCTTGGGTGTAGTGCTTTGTGTATTGTCATATGTTTCCTGGTTTTCTGATCTATGCTGCGGAGTTCTGCCTTCATCCATTCCACTATGCTGCGCTGTATCTGATTACTGGCAGCCCAGTGTTTATGGCTTTTATCATATTTATTTCCGAGGCATTGAGTTTTGACTTTGAGTATCGCCTTGAGTCTCTGCATATATTCTTTCTGATCGTGTCCTTCATCTCCTTGGTGTTTTATATCCCCTCCTTCCATTATTCCCAGGTATTTGTATCCAGTCTCATCTATGTGTTTGATGTTGCTCCATCTGGTAGCTTTATCCCTTCAGTTCTCGTTACTTTGCCTTTTTGTATGTTGACTTAAGGCGCATTTTTCTATTCCAAACTCCATCCTGATGTCCCCAGATACAATCCTTACAGTCTGGATTAGGGTATCTATTTCCTTGGTGCTCTTACCATACAGCTTGATGTCGTCCATGAACATCAGATGGTTAAGTTCAATGTTTCCTTTTCTTGAGTTGGTACCCGGCATCCATCTTCGTAGTACTTTTGTCATGGGAATCATGGCTCACTACGAAGAGTAGTGGGGACAGTGAGTCGCCCTGGAAGATCCTCTCCTGATATTAACCTCTGCTAGTCTTATTCCAGAGCTTGTAAGTATTGTATTAAAAAGTGTTATTATTATTATTATTATTATTATTATTATTATTATTATTATTATTAACTGCTTCTCCTGTCTTCTAGTTTTAGTATGGTTGGTGCTAGATAGTACTGCCTCGCCGATTCTTAGCCGAGTAAATTACTTGAGGAAGTCCTCACTAGGCAGCCTTTACATTATTCTTGTGTCACTTATCTTGAAGCTCCTCTGCTTCCGTTGAATATCAGTATCTGCTACTCTATTGGAATATCAAATATGGAAATTTAAGCCTTCTTAAAAATTTTATCAAGCTACTCAAAGATACTCTCTCTCTCTCTCTCTCTCTCTCTCTCTCTCTCTCTCTCTCTCTCTCTCTCTCTCTCTCTCAGTTTCTCTCCCTCTTTCTTTTATCTCTTGGAGAAATAAAACAAGGTATTATCCGCCCTCCACCTTACTCAGGATGCGTGCAAAATTTTCCCCTCATTTATGAATTATAAAATTTATATTCCTAACTTTTAACGTAAATTAAAACGTGCAAAAATTTATGGTCAAGTAGAGCGGCATTTCACCAACGAAAATTAAAATAAATAAGCTATATTTTATTAGAAATAATTTTCCTGTACTGCTTAACATGCGCATTATTTATTGTTTTTATTTTTTTTTACATTTTCATTCTAATAAATAAATCATAAATATCCTATGCTAAAATTCCCGCATCTTTACCTCAATGCGAAACACCTTTTTCAAAGCTTTTTAGGCTCTTCTATAGGCCTTTCCTAACCCAACAACGACAACAACAAAAGTAGTTTGTAGGCTTACTCCACGAGTAAGCGAAAAAGAGATAAAACGCGATTGTGACTATGCTACGCATGAACAGGTTTAAACAAAACCAGAATGTTGGCAAATTCGAATGAAATTGTTGGAATTATCTCTCATCTTTTCCTTCGTAATCATGTCGTAAAGTTCCAGGATTATTATCATTATTATTATATTCAGGTACTATGAAGTAATTAAGGCCAGTTTTCTGTGAGGCAATGTCTGCTATTCATCAACTAAATTTTAACCCTTTTAATTGCAGTTATACCCGATGTGCTGGGAATTATTGCTTCAG
>NC_087203.1:89670222-89677722 GCF_015104395.2 Macrobrachium nipponense | reverse complement strand
GAGAGAGAGAGAGAGAGAGAGAGAGAGAGAGAGTCACGAAACATAAAACCTTTAAAAAATCCCGTTCACATGGGTTTTTGTTGTTCCCATTTTGACAGTCCATTCGTTTTCTCTGCAGTTTTTTCTATTTTTTTTATTCCCCCATACTTTTCTCATTTGCGTTCATTGTAGTTCTTTTCCTTCTAATTTTTGCTGTCGATGTTTAACGTCTACTTTTTTTTGTTTTGCGGGGGTGGGGGTTGGGGGGAATTCTTTTAAATGAATCCAGTTTTGACTGTAGTAACTGAGAAGCATTTCCGTCGTTTTCAGCCTTATATAGCAGTTTGAGAGTCAACTGTTGATGATTTGTTTTGCCAATGTATAATATTCGATCAGTCTTTTTCTCTTTCCATGTGACTTACCGATTTTTAATTACCGGCGGCACTCTGGAGTTCCCTTGTATCTTGACAATTAATGGTTTTGCTTTTATCCCGTAATGGGGACTTGTATCCGGTAAACATTTCGGAACAACTGACGTACGGATTTCCATAATTTAATTAATAAGTAGGACAAAGCGGCTGTTTGGAATATTTGCAAACGTCTGCTAGAACCGCCATTTCCCCCTTCCCCCTCCCCCCCGATATAAAAGGAATTCATTGTTGCGGTTTACCGCGTGAGTGTTGAATGGTGCCAATATATGTAGTATAGCAAGGTTACTCCCGCTAACAGCAACTTCTCACAAAACTTTGACTGCTTGCTCACTTAATCGGGCAAAGTTCTGCATGGGTATTATTGTATCAATAATTTATACTTTGTGATAAAGCTAGCTTGATGATAGGTTTAAAATAGGAAGGGGTTTAATTTTAAATTTTATCTTTGTACCATCTCTTGAATATATATCAATTATAAAGAGACATTGTAAGGAAAGGATCTCGGCTCGGCTAACGCGGAACCAGAGGAATTTATTTCTGGTGATAGAAATTCCTTTCTCGATATAATGTGGTTCGGATCCCACAATAAGCTGTAGGTCCCGTTGCTAGGTGACCAATTGGTTCTTAGCCACGTAAAAATATCTAATCCTTCGGGCCAGCCGTAGGAGAGCTGTTAACCAGCTCAGTGGTCTGGTTAAACTAAAATATACTTAACTTGTAAGGAAAAGAAACTGTCTTGGAGCAAAGCTGATTTTACCGGAAAACTGTAAATACGTTGGGTAAACAAGTCGGCGGTAAAAACATGAAAAACCACTGTAATCTAACCCTCTCTCTCTCTCTCTCTCTCTCTCTCTCTCTCGATCACCCCAAGATGAGTGTTATCATATTCGTTCGTGTTATGATATCGTTGAAGAAGCTGTCAGGAAGGTAGCAGGCGGAAAGGTTTTAGACAGCCGGTGCCAAGGAGGTGGCGATGATGTTATGCATTGCCTAATTTTAATGGGTGCGAATCTCGTGTTTGCCACTACGAGCTTATATTTGCTCACTGTGTTATGTTTCCGTGTTTACATATTCATTATTTAAAACAGTGTTGGCTTATCAATTGCATTATCCCATTTTTGCTTAGACAATATCAATTATTATAATAAATTTGGTTATCATCCACATGGAATATATACAATTTATTTTATGATCTTTTGGTCAGTTGTCATGCGTAACACAAATACTTCGTGTCATTATTTGAATGAAACATTCTCTGTGCTAAAATGAAATTGAGGTATAAAGATACTTATGAAATTGTTCTCTAGTCACGACTTTCTTTCATGGCGATGGAAGTCTTAAAAGCAGTAATTATTCGATAGCATTTTCGCGTCATCGCAATTAATTTTATTTGACACATTCCTCATGATCTGTCTGAATTGTGTAAAGAACCTCCAACAAGCTCATTAGGTGAGATGAATAATGGCATTTCCCAGTAATCTACCGATGCAATTCACTTAGAATCAGTCATACGCATTAAGATTTGATCACCTTTTCAGTTTATGAATACACCTGAATGCACATCTTTGCAGGCAAGATAAATGCGATTTTTTTTTGCAATACTCCGTTTTTGAAAATGTAAATGTTCATCCACTCTTCATCCGGAGAAATAAATAGTCTCATGCTTTTCCTTCACTGAGCATTTGAGTATAGTAATGAGTAGGAGGTGAAGGAAGATGCCAGGTAGGAGAGTCTAGACTGAGGAAACTTCTCCAGATGAAAGTTCAAACACTTTCAGAGATCTTGTATTTGTTTATTGTGTACTGCCTCGTATTAGAAGGTTGAGGTTGAAGCAGCTTCAGAGAATTTTCAGCTTTATAAAGATTAAAGATACCAAGTGAAAACTCCGGCTAGTTAGTATCTAAGAGTTCCATTTCGATTTCGAGAGAGAGAGAGAGAGAGAGAGAGAGAGAGAGAGAGAGAGACTTTTAAAGGTTCATGCATAGAGAAAGGCTGCGGTGTTGTATTGCTGTAACTCGATTTGAAGATTAGATGTGCAACCCGACCCCTTGGGAATGTTCTTTCATTTTAGATTTCTTTAGCACCAAGTTTTTTAAATTATACCTTTTTTGTTTGTTTTGACAGGACGTTTTAATTACTACTTAAATCTATTAAAAGATAAAAATCGCGGTTAAAATCTCAAGGGGGTCTGGGTTTGTCTAAACCGTCAGCTCAGTAGTCTTTGTATGTTATGGATTGTACTTCATGTATTGAGTGGAATACTTCCACTGATTTGCAAGTAAACTCATATTTCATGAACAGCTACTAGTCATCTCGTGTTATTTTGCAATGTATTTAAAAAGCCAGCACTGGTTTTATAAAATATGAAGCAATTACAGACAATTTAAACAATTTGCTTTCATATCTAATTATGCATATTTAGGATGGCCCCAGAAGACTAGATGCTTAATACAACTAGAATATGAACTAGTAAAAAACTAGTTCTGTGACTGAATTTTAGTTTACTGAATCGCGATGTGACTTCAAAGTGCTGCAAATGTGAATCATAATCAATAAGTATTTATCCCCTAAAAACTCGGCATCTATCTTGACTTTCACCACTATTTGAACAAATCAAAATATTATTAATAATTTCAACTACTAGAAGTTTTCAAAATAATGTCCGATCTAACTACATATTGCTGGACCAATAAAGGCAAAACCCGAAACCCGGTTTACATAAATGTAACTTCAGTACAGAGATTTTTACTTAAATATTAGAAATGTGGAAAAGACTGCATAAAACGCTGTTCTACGCTTAAATAAATAATTAATATTTTTATATATATATATATTATATATATATATATAGTATATATATATATATCGTATATATATATATATATATATATATGTGTGTGTGTGTGTGTGTGTGTGTGTGTAGTGTGTGTGATATATACGTTATATAGATATATTTATATATATATATATATATATATATATATATATATATTATATATATATATATATATATATATATATATATATATATGGTTATTCGAAGCCACATGGGAACTCACTCATTTCTATCTTGTACGATTTTTCAACAGCTGTTCAAACTCCTGTCACTTAGGCTTATTCATTAGTTCTGCATACAGGTATCAAATTTTGTAAAATTATTAAATGTTAATTGTTGTTCTTAAATTCTAGACAAATAACTTTTGAAGCAGAAAAAATAGGCGGGGTTATAAATTATATCAATCTAGATATCATATAACTAGGTAACATCAACCATTATGAGAAAAGAAACCTTCAGTAGAAACAAGATGAACAAAGAAACAAACGTCTGGTTGCCCCAAAGCATAACGGGCGACACGTTGGCATTACCTCTTTGGCTACAGTCACCACCTTCGACCCCTTCCCTCTACTCTCTACCCTCCCTCTCCTCCCCCGCCCCCGCCTCACATACTCCTACCGGATACTTGGTCACGGGGCAGCATTGGCTCCTACGTATCACTGTTTCACAAGCAGAGAAAATAGTTTCGGATCTGTTATATTTGGTATGATTTATAAGATTTTGATTCTTCTCTCTCTCTCTCTCTCTCTCTCTCTTCTCTCTGCTCTCTCTCTCTCAAATCAATCAATTTCGTGGCAAGTCAATAACGCCTTTTCTACCGTCCTTTTCATCTACTCTGTAAACAAGTAGTATCTATGATACATTGGGTTGAATGTTAGCAGCTTCAAACGATGATCATTGTTTAATTTCCTATGTGTGTGTTGTGTGTGTGTGTGTGTGCGTCGTGTAGCGGGGGTTGGGTTGGGGTGAGGGGAGGAAGGGGGGGGGGGGGGTTTTATTCATGCGAAAGGTAAACACCAGGGAAACTAAATGGTTTACGTTAGGAAATGGGATATGTCAATTGTGCGACTTGATAGTTTCTCTCTCTCTCTCTCTCTCTCTCATCTCTCTCGTCATCTCTCTCTCTCTTTCGTGTCTTGTTGTTATTTTCAGTAGACATTGATGTGGACCCTTCTTGTTAGTCTCCAATTAATGTAAGACGTTTGTCGAATCAAGGTAATTTTATTCGAGTTCCGTGTAAACATTGGAGAGTGATGGCAAATACTTTCCTCTTCTAAGAGAGTTTTGATTTGGAATGTTTTCACTAAATCACTCAAATGTGCTGGCTCACAGTCATTTTGTTATAAATTTTTCCTCCTAATTGTTGGACTCCGTCGTGTGTGGTAGTTCGTCACCGAGTTTGGTTATGTATTTTTTGTAAAGCGAACCGAAAGGAAAGGATTGTTTTTGCTCTTGACAGCCCTCCAAGTTCCTTCATTGGTAATAAAGATTTTACATTTTAATGACTTGAGATCAAATGAAGGCAATTGGTCCTCTTTGGATGACGACAAACTTCAGGTTTAGCCTTGAACAGGTTCAGTTGTATTTTGTGATATTTACTTTTTTTCGTAGCCATTTCTTTCTTTCTTTTTCTCACCTCCTCGTTTGGCAGAACTTGCCGGTGGTTTTCATGTACTTTGCTCACATTTACTGCAGCATCCCTTCGTAATTTATCTCCCGCAATTAACCGGTGGATCCGACGATGCGATCGTCAATTTTTTTTTCCCGCGGAATTCGTGCGGATTGCAAGCGCTTGCGTTTAATGCCTGCTGTTGGGGCTGAACTCCGAGGATGCCTCGCGGATCCCCAGGTATTTGGAAAATGTACTTTACCTCTGTATGTATGTATGTATGTATGTATGTAGTATGTACTCGCATTGTGCTTAATTACTTAATTTAGAATGGATCACAAGATAACTGAGACGGAGAGCATATGCTACTCTGCGGAACGAATAATGGCTAAGAATCGATAAAGGTGTAAGAACTTTTTGTTTTACCCTCATTGATGAAGAATGTCGTAGAAGTTCCTTTCTGTTAGAACTTGGGCAAATACTCTCAAATGTTTAATTTACATTGAAACCCCTTCATACATTGCTTTACATTTTTCCATGGCGTTACTTACAGGGTAGTACGTGCTTTACTGAAAATGAGCACGGTGATAATGATGAATGTTTTAACTATATAAACTAACGTCGCAAATACTCGAGTCATGGACACAAGAGAAATACCATCGTGCAATGCAAGGATACTGCATAGTGCACGTATTATCTCCCAGTATGTACCCAGTTTTGCCCAAACATATGTTTCTGATATAAATACACAAATGCATAAAACAGTTAAACGATTTCAAGGACACATGCCAGGTAGTCATTCTCCAACAATATCTCCAACGCATAAACATCCGTTTGAGATAAAAAGCATAAATTAAAGGAATTCAAATGGGAAAAGGTGAACATCTGGGGTCATTTACACTTCTAATGTATTGCTGTCATCTTTTTTTGGAGATTCACACTTCTACCGACCACCAGATAAGCTGAAATATATTACCAGATGAGAAACGTTCCTGTTAAAGGATAAATATATCATTGTTCTCGTGTATCAAAGGTAATAATTTTAGTCAGATAACTAAAAGCCATATGCTATCTTGCGAGTACATGCTGTATTTTAGATTAATGAAGTCTAGTAGTATGTTGCTGTATATATTCTGTTAGATTTAAACGACCTACGCTTGTTCATTCCTTCACTGACTACTGTGAAGAGATGTGAGAAAATAGAAATCTCTGATGGCTTTCACAATATCATTCGCTGTATTGTTTTATATCGCGAGGATTGTCTAGGTGCTTTATTATTAAAAAGTAACTTTAACATTAAAAAGTAAAAGATTGTACTATAATTAGGATAGCATTAGCTTTATAACTCATTTATAGCTAATGAGGACAATTTCTAAATAGCTTTCGAATTATCGAAATTGTAAATTTTTGTGTATTTTAACTTTCTCTGATGGAAGTATTGATGATTAATGTTTCATTTCTTTTCGCACGTGCTCAGTAATTAATACATACATACATACATGCATATATATATATATAATATATATATATATATATATATATATATATATATATATATATATATGTATATATATTATATATTTATATATATCTAATTTGCTATCTACGTTGATTCACTTTAGTTTTCTGTCCATCCTCAGGTCTTAAAAACTACATAGGCTAGAGTGCTGTAAATTGGTATGTTGATCGTCCACTTTATCATCGAACATCCCAAATTGCAGTCCTTTAGCCACAGTAGTTTGTATTTAATTTTATGTTAAAGTTAGCCATGATCGTGCATCTGGCAACGTTATAGTACAGACCACCAGCTGGCCGTGGCTGAAAGTTCCATGGGCCGCGGCTCGTACATTATACGCTGTACAGAAAACTCGATTCTTCGGGACATTTTTTTACTTGTTTGACAACAACGGACCTTCTTAATTTTCATCTTCGTGACTAATTTTACTTTATCAATCCTTTTAAAAGGATTACCAGCTGTGGTTTCTTTTCGATCAAACTATGTTCTTATCAGTCTTTACAAAAATTGTATTGCCTTTCCCGCTATCATCGCGTCATTGACCATAGATGATGCGACGCCCAGTCTACATCAATCAGACAGTCAATGTTATAACATTCCCCTTCTTTATTGTTAATGCTCGTCGTGTACATAACTTTAGTGTCTTCTGGTCTCGTGCTGTATTTTATTATATAATGAAACATAACTTAATATTGACTAATTTATTCCAAGTCTTGCATAGTTGTGTGCCTTAGCATTATTGACGCGATGGTTTTCCAAAGCAACAGGTGGTTAAGTACGCTTCTCTCTCTCTCTCTCTCTCTCTCTCTCTCTCTCTCTCTCTCTCTCTCTCTAATGAATTTTGTACGAGGCCTACACCATCATCGGATGCGTTACGTACGAGTATCTCCGCCATTATTGGCCTCGTCTTGACTGTTATTCCAGTTTGATATCATTAGGCCCACGCCGATGTGGTGTTGAATTCGGTCCCCGGGAGTTAAAAGCGATTTGAATGTCTCTCTCCTTTGTTTTATTTCTCTGCCAATCTCGTACTTACTTAGGCGTTCTCAGGGAGTTGTTTGTTTGCATAGCGATGAGTCGTACGGTAGCTGTTGGTGGTGGTGTTTTTACGTTGCATGGAACCAGTGGT
>NC_087203.1:89655222-89665222 GCF_015104395.2 Macrobrachium nipponense | reverse complement strand
ATTTTGTATTTTGTTTGTTTTCTGTTTCTTTCTCTATGATTTAAAAAAAAAAATTTCATGATTGAATTTTTTTCCAGAAAATTCCCTTTATTCGGAAAACCTGCTGAACATTTCAGTTTAAAAAATTAAGGATTATGTAATTTGTTTCTCTATATCTCTCTCTCTCTCTCTCTCTCTCTCTCTCTGATCATTTTTATAAAAATAATTTTCATGATATGCTTTTATTTAACATGTCGCGTTGTGTATTAAATTTGAATGGTTTCATTTAGTACGTGATGTATCTGTCTGTCCTCTCCGCTCTCTTCGATAATTTTTTTTAAATGCCTACACGTTAAACGATATGACATAGAAACTTCCCATTTGGAGGCCACACTTCATCATTAAAGCTTATTTGCCTTGCGAGGTCACATTTAAAGATTCAAAAATTAAAATCCAAGTATGAGCAGGCGACCTGATAGCCACAACGTTCCCCAAAATTCATCTTGTTTCTTACATATTTGTTTTGTAATTGTAAACATTTTGTTGCCATGAACGTTCTATATATTCTATTTTGGATTTTCTTGATTGTATATCCGAAATCAGTTTTCCACATTTAACCCCTCGTTAAACAATGAGGGAATGTTGCAGAGGTGTAATATCATATTGCACCTCTGTAACAATCTCTGAATTTCCGGCTGTTTAATTGGTTTCTGCTTCCCTTTATTGCATATAATCAGTTCCCCTTCATATCTTCCGAACACGTATGGGGTTGTTTCCTGCCCTGGTTGTCTGTTGGTAGGATGGCAAGAAAGTCTTCTTGTTTTAGACTGTAGGAGGTATCGACTATAGTATTCACATAGTGGAGATACGTCTTTCAAAAGTATCCCTCAGGAGAGGCGGAACATAAATCCTGGCTATGTGAACTTTCGAGAGAGACTGAGAGTTTTTGCCCCGTGATTGGCTTATCAATAGCCAATCAGGAGCGAATCTACTATAGTTTCTCACTATTCAAAGTACAGGCATAGTATAGAAGTCATGGTCCTTTGCTCCATTCTCTCACTTTTGCAGAAGTTATTATGCAATTTGAGACGTAAATATTTTTTGAGGGGTCATTATTCTCTTCTTTTTTAGCAGGGGAAACCCTAATTCTCTCTCTCTCTCTCTCTCTCTCTCTCTCTCTCTCTCTCTCTCTCTCTCTCATACCTGTAAAGTTAATTCATTCCTTCTATCTGTTGCATAAGCATTGCATATTTATTTTCTTAAGGGGACACAGGAGTTAAGATTCTTCAAGAGGAAGCCCTTGCTATAATAGAGGACAGCGACGGTCTATGTTATAGTTATAACAGAGGTTAGGAACATAATATTATGCCTTTGCTTGAAGACTCAATGCTGTTTTCATGTCCCCGTCTCCACTCTTATTGCTCCGTTGGTCTCATAGCTTGAATGAAATATCTTGCGTCTTGTAGTTCAATTTGATGAGACAATTGAGCTCGTTAGCTTGTTATGAACGCCTGTGTGTAAGTGCATTGAGTGTATATTCCTTTTATGAAAATAGATGAAAATGATTAGATGCGTGCATGGTTTGTCCGTTAGCTTTCTGATTTCTTGATGGTTTGCCCGTCATTGTTAAAAAAAATCAGTTAATAATCAAGAATTGGGATCGAATATATTTGTGATTGGTTGTTAATTTACTTTTTCCGTTATGAATCTGCTGCTACTGTTGCTGCTGCTGTGTGTGTGTGTGTGTGTGTGTGTGTGTACATCATAAAACATTCACTCTTTAGATGTAGTACCACAGTCATTATATCACCACCTTCTGGTTAGTACAACAAAGCAACGGTAAGTTTGTCAGCACTGGATAAAGGCTGAGCAGTAATGTGTTCATTGCACTGTTGATCTCACGGCATGCAAAGTGGAGCTTTATTGGGTTTGGTCAGCGTTTATCAATATGACGGGCATAACAACTAGCAACTTTTACCACAAAATAAATGCATCAAGCCTTTTGGGTATAGCATGAGAGGTAATGGGTCAAAATGAGGCAGGATAATAAGAGACCCGAGGGTATTAGATGCCAGTCTCGTGGAGCTTATTGTATATTGCTGCCAGTTTTATGAAAATATCAGTGTCTGTCTGGTATTCTTGGCACATATTTCAGCCATCCGTCATTTGCCATATTGAGAACTATATATACGTCAAGCTAAAAGATAATAGAATTAAAAGCATGCAAAGAATCTTGCATCTATGCAACTTTATTAGACGTTGGACGCATCTTATAAATGTTCGCTTCGAGTTATTTTTAAACCAATAAAAAAAAAAAAAAAAAAGCCTGTGGCATTGAATGTTGGGAGAGCTTTTTGGTTGAGTATTAGGATCTAAAGGTTTTGTAAAAAGAGCTCTATAGGAAACAAGTGAAAAATGTAATCGAGTTTTCTGTACAGCGAATACTCAAGGCCACCGAAAATAGATATATCTTTCGGTGGTCTCGGGATAACGCTGTATGAGCCGCGCCCCATGAAACTCTAACCACAGCCCGGTGGTGGCCTCTCTTATATAGTTGCCAGAAGCACGATTATGACTAATTTTAACCTTAAGCAAAGTAAAAACTACTGTGGCTAGAGGGCTGCAATTTGGTATGTTTAATAATTGGAGGGAGGATGATCAACATACCACTTTGCAGCCCTCTAGCCTCCGTAGTTTTTAAGTTGAGAAAAATGAAGTATTTTAGTTGGAACATAACGTTTAATGGGGATCTTTTTTAGAATTGAAAGTAAAAGCGAAATCCAAGCTTTGATTGTTCAAGGAATATAAATTGAATTCCTGCTTTAAAAAAAAAAAAAAAAAAAAAATTTAAAAAAAAAAAAAAAAAAAAAAAAAAAAAAAAAAAAAAAAAAAAAAAACTAGTCCTAATGGGTGAAACTGAAGACACAAATAATAATAAAAGAAAAAACACAATCAGTTGTTGGAGGTCTCTGATAAAGCAACTAATTAAACCCAAGTTTAAGTTTCATTCCATTAAAAGTTTACTGATGGAATGGGAATTAAATGACCGAAGACCGTGTGAAATATCTGATATTGTTATGATTAAAACGATGGAAATATTGAGAGAATTTGGAATTAGAGTGAGGACCACATTTATATTTTAAATCAGAACCAAATCGATGATTATAACATTTATGGTACGAGGTTGGCAGCCTGGTCGTCGTCCTCTTCTCTCTCTCTCTCTCTCTCTCTCTCTTCTCTCTCTCTCTCTCTCTCTCTCCTTCTTCTTCTTCTTCTTCTTCTACTTCTTCTTTAAGAGAGAGAGAGAGAGAGAGAGAATGAGAGAGAGAGAGGATGCATATGATGTTCATCCGCGAGTAGCAAAATAATCGTATTACGCCAAGAGAGACATATATATATATATATATATATATATATATATATATATATATATATATATATATATATATATATATATATATATATATATATAATATTTATAAAAAGCTCTTGTTTTCATCTGTATGCTTCACTGCAGAGGCAGATCTGCTTCCTTCCCTCTCCCTTTGGGGTGGATGTGTGAGTATATTAAGGCAGGGATTTGAAAATGGTTCTCCGGAAGCGAAGCCTGTATTTACTTTGCCGATATTTGTTGTAGTACGATCGTATCTATATTATGATTTTTCTGATGTAGGAAAATCTTCCACTGTTGATATTGTTCTCTCGGTAATCATGATCTATCTACACAATAAATGATTTTCAGTTGCAAGGATGTGTTCATTTATGTATGCATGAATTTGTAACAAGATAAGACGAGTAAGGTTTTTACATCATTTCAGTTCCCGGATTTTGACTTTTTTTTTTTTTTTTTTTTTTTTTAAAAGGTAAAGTAGCTGGAAAGTAAAATGAAAATCGTCAATTCATCTTGCTGCCATTCGAGTTTCTTTCGTTTAAAACTCGAAAGGCAGGTTTATCTAAATTTGTTTGATCTCCGGCTTCTCTCTCTCTTTCCCCTCTCAGATCTTTTATCAGAAACTGGAAATTTTATGTAATATGAACTTCTTCATTTCTAGTAGAATAATTTAAAAATGATAAATCCCTTTGTTCCTGGCACACGAAACATGTTTCAATTTATACACTTATTAGCAATATTCACAAGTTGAACATTTAGTTCATATAACATTTTGTACATAATACAATATAAGCTTTGTACATTATTTCCTTTCTCTTGCCCTTTTTATTCATGCAGGTTTGTCTGATCATCCAAGCTTTCCTTTGAATACAGAGTGACATGCTCTTTCTAATTTTTCGTAATGATCACTTTCTGTACTATAATCAGAATGGTATTTTTCTATTCTATTTAGAAGTATTTCTTGGGTTCCTGTTAAGAAAGGTTTTTGTTATTTTCATCTGCGATGATGACATCTGCAACCATTGGTATGCTATTGTATATATGGTTCCAACATGCGCTGCTCTTTCTAATTAGCAAGCACCACTCTGGGTTGAATGTTCTTTTGTGCTGACGGTTTGTAGCATATCTTGGTTTGTTACCCATCCAAGCGCTGACAGGGGTCTAAAGTTGCTTAACTTTTTTTCCGAATAACCTGCAAAGTAGCGAATTTGTTTTGTATCGATGAAAGTTTGAATGTGTTTGCTTATTTTAAGGTATAAATTTAGCTCTATGCTTCACTTCACTCCATGGAATGATTCAAGCGACGTTTATTTTCAAACAATTATTGTAATTACATGAACAAAGGGAAAGTCATGTGCTGAAGCTAATAAGTCAGTGAGAAAGATAGTAATTGCTAAAGGATTTACAAGTTGGAATGTAATCAGTATACATACACACACACACACACAAATATATATATATATATATATATATATATATATATATATATATATATATATATATATATATATATATATTGTGACGTTTATAGATCGTTCGTCTACCCCGCAATTACTAAATATTTGATTTGGAAAACGGCAGCCATTTCTTTAGAATATCAGCTGATTTTTAGTAACCGCGGGAAACCCAAAACCCGCCAGCTAGAGATAGGAAGTTCCCCAGTTGGGGGAAAAAGAGTTCTATCAGCTGTAGGGACGTATCTCAAAAGGGAAGGGTGTAGGCAGATTGGTACTTCTTAGACCTATACCTTAAGCTCTCTTTCCTGTGACCCCTCTGCTGGCTGTATGCTTGTTTTCCAGGATTTGCCTTTGATCGTGGGGGGTTAAGCTGACCTCCACCCCCAAGCAACCCAACTGAATTCTGTCTCAGTCGGCTGCGAGACGTGATCTCGGACAGAGGTCAAATTACCTGCCTTCCTTTAGGCCTACCCAGGGCGTGAGTGGCGCGCCGATGACCCAGGCCTCAGACAAAGGGGCCCCCATACTTTCCTACAAAGAGCCACATTTTCTTCAAAGGTCCACACTGAACACGACATCCAGGTACGTCTTGTGGAACAGCATATTGCCAGTCTCTCCCAACCTATTATCATTGTGATCCTCATTCTCCCAATTCAATTTCCAGCAAACAAAGGAATTCATCCTTTTGTTCCCTCTCACTGCCTCATGGCCGCATGCTTCCCCTTGTGTGATCGTCCCAGACCAATGGAGTCATTGCATACTTCAGTGAAACCTTACAAAAGTTCCTTCTTCTTTCCCCAGTAGTTAGAGAAATTAATTAATCCAAAGCAAAAAAGAAAGTCATTTTTCCTTTTATATCGTTTTAATCTGGGAGTTCTTTTTCCGAGATTCCTATGAGTCAACGTGCCAGTCTCTCTGCCGCAAGTGTTTGCATTAACCCAAGTGAATGAAAATCAGCTTGAATTGAATGAGACTATAAGCCCCAACGTGGGGGCCAATATCATTTAACTTTTCTCCAGGCCAGCACAGGGCCTTTTGTAAATAAATAGTTTAAAGTAACGAGCTTAGTTTTCTGGCGACCTTCCCTCTAAAGAAAGAAATCAATAATAATCAGTTTACGGTAAGTTCAAGCAATTCCCTCTTGAAATCCCTAAATTACTTCCGTTTACGTATCTAGCTTCTCTCAAGGCCCTATATACGTAACATTGTCGACCTCGCCGAGGATCGAATCCGGGCTTGCTTAAAAAAGCTTGTAAATCGCGTTATCCGTTGTAAAACGTAAACTGTAAATTATTTTACAAAAAGTAAATCAAGCACACTTGCAGGGAAAGAAGACACACTGACTCACGGTAAGGTATTCCATTCATTAATATGATTATTCTATAACCAATGTTAGCTTAAGGTACGTTTAAGTATTTTCCTGATGAAGTGTTTAAAAGAGCGTAGGTAGAAATCTTATTATTGTAACGGCGAACGCGCCAGAGCTTTATTTTAGCGGCGAGCAAACAATTTGCCCCGCGAATCTCTGTTACTTTGTGCTGTCCTCGTCGGACGAGACAGAGCACTGTGTGTAGAATAGATACCAGAAAGAACCAGATCAAAACTAGGAAAGTGCTTTGCCAGGGTTTATTGCTGTATGAGAAAGCCTAGCTAGTTAGGAGTACTAATAGTTACGGCAAAAGAAGTGTACAATTCTTTTGCCTGTGATATGTTAGGGTTTCATTTTTAACTTAGTTTTTCATTCCAATTGTTTGGTAACCGCTTACCTCTCAGCTAATTCAGCTTAGCGCACTTTCGCGCCTGCGCGGTCTCAACCAGCCTTCGTTGTCGCTCACAGCGGCAGCCATGTTTTTATCCCTTTCAGAATTATCTAAACCATTTAAGCAAAGTAACGTAAGTCTCAAAGTTTTAACGTAAATAATATCGATCTCGGTACTAGTATCTATCGTTCTGCCAGAGAAATTAACGTAATTCGCCTTGAATAAGAAAGTAGTATTTTGTGTTGTAAATTGCCTTCGCATTTACAGAGAACCCGCTCTTCTCGCCTCACGTGTCTCACCTCGCATCGCTCATTCGTATTGAAACGCAAATCATTTCATAAGCGCGAGCCGCTAATAGTAACGTAAAAAATCGTTCACCACGAGCGCGTTATCATTTTTCATAAAACGTTATCCAAAGCAATTCTTTCATTTCACGTTAACGTAAGTAAATCATTTAACGCAAGTTGCGTCATATTAAACTAACGTTACTAGTTCAATTCAATATAAGGGAGTTCATTCACATATCATTTTCAACCCTCTCCCGAGAGAGAGAGAGAACACCGAACCCAGTATTCACGAAGCCAAGAGTACTACATCTTACCATTAATTATAGCATGCAGAATTAACCTTATATTTTAGTCTCTTGTCGTCTTTCATTTACACAGCGTGATACGTACGCGCATGTGTCCAGTGCAGTTTGCAAAACATTTATTTGTTTCATTATCGAGTACTTCAGCGAGGGGACTGAGCATTCCTAAAATTTCCATTACCTGTCGTTGCCGAGTGGTCTTTTTCATTTCTTTTATCACAAAAGACTTGCGTATACCGCAAGCACAATTCGCACAGTGTGCCACGCCAATTCATTACTTCCAGACAGGGAAGTCGTTACAGTTTAGACTGGCCACCACCAGTGCACGTCAGGTCTTACCATTTCACAGTGCCACTAATTCTTGACACTGTCCATCGACTGGCTGCTGAAGTACTCCCACCTTTACTTTCTCTCCTCCACTATTACCCTCTGCATGAGCAGTGCCATTTCACTTCAGTATAATTTAAGTATACTGCATGTAGTGTCCGGGACACACCAGCACGATACCAGTGCTCCAAGGAACGCCTCATAAGTGCCATTGCACCTGTACAGGCCGTACAGGTAGCCATTAAACCTGCGTGTCCGTCCTTACGGAACGCCCAAGTAATTAGTGTGTCCGTGTACAAGGGTCAGTGATCCTTCGGAACACTCAACAAGGGAACGCCTCCCAGAAAAGTGCCGCAATAACCAGCCCTAAGTGCTGACAAACCTGCGTGTCCGTCCTTACGGAACGCCCGATTCATTAATGTCCGTGTACGAGGATCAGTGATCCTTCGGAACAATCAAGGGAACGCCTCCCGAAGTGCCGCAATACCAGCACTACTAGTGCTGCCCAAGGAACGCCTCCTCATAAGTGCCGCGCACCTGTACAGACGTACAGGTAGCCCTATACCTGCGTGTCCGTCCTACGGAACGCTCATTCATTATAGAGTATCCGCCATTTTGGATCACTGAACCAAGGAACGCCTCCTCATAAGTGCCGTGCACCTGTATTGGACCTACAGGTAGCCCATTCCAACGTCTCCCAAGTTGGGAACGCCCGTAAGTGTGACGTACACAGCACACTTTCAATTCGATTTTTTCACCTCATCAGAAGGTGCCATCCACAAAGTGCCACCGAGCACCCAGTCTTTTCAGACTTTTCCTTACCACGGTCGCAGAACCCATTTCCAAGTGAGTGCCACTTTCCACAGTAGGCACTCCTATTCCATTCAGTACCCTTTCCTGGCCATTATTTTCTTTTCCATCCGAGCCTCTACTGCAGCCTAACGGGAAATGTCTTCCCCTGCTTCCCGCGACTTCTTTTGCCAGAGAGCTAGAGAAGCTCGGAGCCCTCATAACTCTGGGCAAGGAGGCTGGTTACACTGGACCAGCACTAGACCAGTGGATAAAGGCGCAGCAGGCTGCCGCGTGCCTGCAAGAAAAGGAAGAAAGGGAAAACCAGAGAAAAGCCGGAGAAGCAGAGAGAAAGAAAGAGAAGCAGAAAAGAAGGCAAGGGAAGAGGAGCGAAAGCATGAGCTCGCTCTCAAGGAGAAGGAACTCGACATCAAGCGGGAGAAGGCCCGTAAGGAGAGTATCCTAGCTCAAGCCACTTCTGCCAGCTTCCAGCCCTGCACCCCCTGTCTCTCTTAGTCCCGCCGTCTCTGGTCAGCCTGACATCCTTTCTATTTGTGAGCCTGGTCCTGATCCAGTGCCGGAGATAGAAATTCCTGCCGCATCCTGCCAGCCTTTTACTTTTTACCGCCTACCTCCTCCCTTTTGGAAGAGGTAAGCCCACCAGTTAACCCCAAGAAATTGCTTCCGAGGGTGATTCAACGGAGGTTCCCTTAACCTCCCCACGTCACATCACTGCCAGAGAGGGACTCTTCACCTGTGCCAGAGCACACTGCCAGCCTTGGTGACTCCGCAGATTCGCAACCTGTGGGGCCATCTCGGCCTTAATCATCCAGTGCCACGGAAGAGGTTCTGGAACAAGTTCTGCCCGAGACTGTGGCCGCAAGGGTCACATGTCTGCCAACTATGGAGGGTGCGCAAATTTTAATATTCCTGCCATCGCAATGGGCCGTCACCAATCCTTCTTCTCTAGGACCCCCAGCTAAGGGCCCTATAACCGTCGCACCCCTCCAAAGCCATTATCAGCCAAGCCACGTCAGAGCCTACGACGACTCTGGCGCTCAAATCTCCCTAATACGGGAAGATCGAATCCCCCGAGGGGCTAACGTCGATAGACGTCATTTAATAACCATTGAAGGTATCAACCATATTAAGCTGATCCTTCCGACCGTCCAATTGAGGGTCACCAGACCTCACTTCTCCAGAGTTTGTACCCTTGCAGTGGCAAGCTACATTCCAGGAGGTTACGACCTCCTCCTAGGGCAAGACATGAAGTCTCCCTCGCATTCCAAAAAGCCTAGGCGGGTCCTAACCCCACGTCCAATCACTCTAAAGCAAGGAGTAATCGAAATTTTACTTCCTCCAGGAAGTACAACCACCAACAGTCTCCCTCGTTACCAGGAAGGGAGATTGATCATTCACAGTTCCGTTGCAAAACCTGCAATGTAATAGGGAACTCTACTAATTGGCCTAGGTGCCCTAGCCGACTATCAGCAGCGGACACTGTCCAAGTCCCACAAGGCTTAGCCTTCCAAAAGAGACAGGAGCCTCTGTCTCCCATTTCCAAGGGCACGCTGAGAGGTATTGCACCTCCGGTACCCGTCACAGGTCCAGTCGACCTCAACACTCTGCCAGTGCCACTTGGCAGCACTGAGCAGTGCCAAGCTCCGTCCAGCCTGGACGTAGAAGCCACCACAGAACTTGACTTCTG
>NC_087203.1:89645222-89650222 GCF_015104395.2 Macrobrachium nipponense | reverse complement strand
AAAGGACAGTTGTAGCTTAATGCGTATATATGAATCACGGTGGTGTGACAAGGCTCATATATATATATATATATATATATATATATATATATATATATATATATATATATATTATATATATAAATATATATATGTATGTGTGTGTGCGTGTGTATGTATGTGCGGTGCAACAAGGGTAAGACGTCAGTAGGCACTGATCGCATTGAATTGGAGGGTAGTGCGTAGAGAAATTCATCTGTATAGAGTCACGGCCGTATGAGAGGTCACATCGTTTCTGAGCAACGTATTCGGTAACTCCGTAAAATAACATTCCTCACCGTAAGTTTGAATCGTCTTTTCATAAACGATGGCTCGTTTTAACAGCATTTCAAGACGTGATTTATAGCTGCAGGGTTTATCCCAATAATGTCTCCTTCTTCGTTCTGGTTTTTCTTGGACTCTTGCTTTTATATTTACCCCGAACCACCTGTGTCCTCTTTCAAACTGAATTGATAAAAGTGGTGGCGTACTTTCTTGCCTTAAGGTGTTGATATGTCAGTATCGCGCCTGATTGCCGTGGCCGGTATAGTGCTGGCGTGCCAACTCTGTGGCCGCGAGTTCGGTTCTCGGGCATTCCACTGAGGTGTGAGAGATATGTATTTCTGGTGACAGAAATTCACTCTCGACGTGGTTCGGAAGTCACGTAAAGCCGTTGGTCCAATTGCTGAATAACCACTGGTTCCACGCAACGTAAAAACACCATGCAAACAACAAACAACATATCAGTATCTGTCCGTCCCAATAATCTACAGGACACGAGAGATGAAGATTTAAAGTTCAATTTGGTTATGATTATAGACTCTAGAGAAAGGAATTTTCTTGTAATGATAATTAGAGGAAAGGTCAACACTATTTCTTAGAAAATATTGCGCAAAACTTTCACCAAAATATAAGTTTTATCACCAATGGTTCAAATGAATTTATTATTGTCAGATAATACCTTTTGGTAATAAAGGGGACTTTTATTTCCTAAAACACATTAAAGTCAATGCCTCTCTCTCTCTCTCTCTCTCTCTCTCTCTCTCTCTCTCTCTCTCTCTCTCACATGAGATATTCATCTTAACATGAGCTGATGATAGTCCTTATTACTCGCTTTTTACCAAAAGTTCTCATCATGAATTGCATTTTCTTTTTACTATCTTTTGTTAAAAGGTCGTATTTTTCAAATATATATTTTTTTGAAATTTAGAATTAACCAATGTCCGTGTCTTCCACTTCCTTAGCTATTAAAAAGGCTAGATACAAATCATTCCTGCTTGTGCGAATTTCGGTCTGCGTCTCCTGGCATAGGAATTTTACGCTCTCTCAGTCATAACATTGGGCCTAACTCAGAGTCCAAATAAAAACTAAGATTAACCCTCGGTAATTAATCTAACACCAACATTAGTTTAGTCAACACAGTAATTAGTCAACACCATTTCTCCATAGAACAATCCTACTCTTCTCCAGAAAATAGTTCTCTACTAGAATCGTTCCCTCCACTAGAATCGCCTGTTAGAAGAACAGGAGAACAAACTGGTAAGCATACACAATTGTAAATAAAAAGTCAAAAGATTAAATGAAATAGAACATCTTTAAAAAATATCAAAAATACAGTCAAGCCCCACCTTTGGCCAAAGCACAGTAATTCTTACCCATTTCAACCAGTTTCACTTCTATCCCCGTAACAGACTCTATGTTTCTGGCTAATTACATGCTATTATGAATGGACATAGCTCGTACGAACGCACGAATTTGCACACACACTGATCACGCCCAGAAACCACTCATAACCAGTTTCAAAGGCACCTTCGACAAACGCCCATAACGACAGATGAGCGTTGACCTGCTTAGGTAAGGATTTTAATGTCACACCACCTCAAGACCTATCAGCATTTTCTAGGCTGACATGTTCTCTGTCTCCATGGGAAGCTAAAAACGATGATTACCAATTTCTGAGGAATGTCAAAGCATGTGACATACAACCATGTCTCATACATATCATATCATATTATATGATTAAAATATCTCATAACAAATTCCCCCTTTTTTGTTACAGATAGCTAAGCCCCCATATAGCTAGCACATGCTTAGCCACAGGTCACATAAAACAGCTTATATATATAAAAAACACATTGGCTGGCTCATTAAACACAAAATATAGTAATAACAGCACGTCTCTGGCAGCGCAACGTAATGTATATCACATATTATCTCCTGCACATGGGCCATAATAACAATTGGGTGTAGAAACTTTTCCCCATCTTGAATTTTCGAATCTCCCTTTTTGTCAGCAACTGCAACTGCACAGACTCACGAAACACGTTGTAGCAAGGCGAAACCTCTCCAGTTGGGAAGACAAAAATAATGCCTCCAGTAGTCCAAAAGCGCTGTAGACCCCATAGACTCGTAGAAACTCTCGTATGGGCAAACGACAGCAACATCTCTGCAACGGCTGGTGGGCGTCTTGCTGGCGTTGGGGAACGATGTTTATGGTGTTTTCAGTATGTCAGTCACGTCATCGGTCAATTAAAGAAGAAAAATTAACCCCAGACATACTTCTGTCAAATAAATGACCCTCACAAAAAAATTCAAAAAAAACACTAACTGAACGTACCTCCAATTAAACCCCATTAATATGACCACTGAACTCATTTCTAACTTCAACTCGTGAAGGAACTCCACAGGATCGCCAAATCATAAGTCACTATCATAACCCCGCAAAGAAAAAATATCAATTTCTCTAACTTAATTCTCAAAAAAAACAAAAACCAAAAAGTCCTCGGCAAATTCACACATCAACACACACACTCCAGAACTCACAGAAACTCAACGGACTTCTGTCATCACATTTCAAACTCACAAATTCTCACAAGAAAAAAAAGAAAAAACACTCCGAAAAAAACACGCAACAAGCCCAGCCCCGAAATTATCACTGAAAAATGTTCTCTCAAGCTCTAATATTTCAACAACCCACAAAACCAGTAAGAACTCTTTACTGTCTAACAGCAAAAACCCTTTATCCAATTCACACACCCCGACAAATCATATCTTCCGTCCAGAAAGAAATGCTATTTAAAGCTCAACCCCAATTACATCTCTCGTAGGAAAAGGAAAAAAAAATAATAATAATAATAACAAGTGAACTTTCCCCATTACAAAGCACATATATAGACATATAATATACATAACACAGCGTTTTCCCCCCATAAATGTATCGTTACGAATTTTGCCATTGCAACTTTTCCTTCAATTGGAAACGGCCAGAAACAATCCCTTACTAGATACATCTCCGTGAAATGCCAAAATCAGCATCTCTCAGAATAGTAGTGCAAAACTCTGAGTAATCAATACTAGAGGAAAAGTGTCAGCAACCGGACTCATTACAGTATTATCAGCAAAAATCCTCCTGCAGACACGTCAGGTGCTCGAACTGCGTTATAGAAATGTCTAGTCAGACTTGCAACTTCGGAAACCCATGATTCTCAAAAAATGTTCTATATTGACATCACACAAGCACATTTCACAAAAATTATCTCCAAAGATCATGACTAAGGTGCTCAAAAATTGTCTCAAAGACATAACTCTCAAAAATGATACTGCCCTAAACAATCATACAAAAATAATTATCACCTATTCGGGATAAAAACTACAGTATACTCACAATTCTGCAATTCAGCAATTATATTATGTCGCCAAAAATAACCCACTGTGTGAATATAAAAAATGCAACAATCTCCATAGAAACCACAATGCAGTAAGGCCACTCGCCTCCAATTAGTCATGCAAACCAAGAGAACACAGAACCCCCTCCATTGGCTCGTAAAACCGCAGAAAAAAAAATCATAACCACAAAAAAAAAAGTCACCCCCAAAAATTAATGCCACCCACTTATATACATATCACCATATTAATAATAACACCACTCCAGCGATAAAAATATTTCCCTCCATTTAATTAATAACCCCACATCACCATATTCCCTCTATCTCACCAATAATCACATGTGGAATAAAAATAAGTCTCCAAAAAAAGATTTATTACACTCCAAGCAGGATAATAAAAAATGAAACTCCATCCCCCCCAAAAAAATGCACTCAAAGCATCTAGCTGACACACTCGAAAATATTGCCTTATATCTCCTCCCAAAGGTGTTTCCATTTGCAACAAAAAGGGCTGCAAAAATAATTGAACTAAACATAGCTCTCACCATGATAGGCCTAAACTGTGGAATATCTCCAACAAAATAAAAAAATATCAAATGGCCAAAATATTATATCTCCAATTATGTCTCCAATTCTCCAGGAAAATAACCCCAAG
This sequence comes from Macrobrachium nipponense, assembly GCF_015104395.2. NCBI lineage: Eukaryota > Metazoa > Arthropoda > Malacostraca > Decapoda > Palaemonidae > Macrobrachium > Macrobrachium nipponense. Next base: position 89,645,884 of record NC_087203.1, on the reverse strand, counting down.
AAGAGCCTCTAAGGAGCTCAAAGTTACACTCTCTATTTAGCATAACTGCTGAGAAAGGCAAAAACTTGGCAAATAAAATTGCCCAAGAAATCTAGAAAAAAAAATCATCAGTGTGCCATAACTATTATAAACAGAACTCCAAATACAAAAGTGTCTAAGCAAAGACTTCTCCATATGCACTACAGCATAGGCCAAAAGAAACTTAACCAAGTTTCCTATCTCTGGCAAAGTTGCAACAAACACAATTGTGCAAGAGGCCAACAATTTTCGGAACACAAATATCCAGAAAAAAATGTAGTGCCATTATGTATACATTCAAAAAATGCAAAAAATTCTCCCATAAATCTCTCTGCAGCATCAAACAGCTGAAATTATAAACACATTCCCGAACAATGACTCCAATTCACGAACTGAGATATTAAAAAATTCACACAAACTGCTCAGAGAGAAAAATAAGTTCAAAGTCGCCCACGATAAAAAAAAAACTTACGTCAGCGATGGCTAACATCCAAAATAAAAGGAAAAAGAAAAACTAATGGCACTGTCAACTATTCCCGTGACACCTGTAACATCTGTGACTCACGTAGACTTCAAGCAATTATCTGCTGAACTCATAAAAAAAGAAAAAAACAAATGTGTCGTTAGTTTCCTCCCATTTTCAC
>NC_087203.1:89619272-89626772 GCF_015104395.2 Macrobrachium nipponense | reverse complement strand
GAGTGAATGGATTGGCAGGCAAGTTACATGGGTATATATAGCAAGGGGGTGGGGGTGGGTGTACAGTCGACAGGTCGGTTATTAGGCTGCATTTTGGTTTGTCATGGGTTGGTGACGATATCGGTCCCTAAGGCGTTGAGATCCTCTAGGTGTTGGTTGTTGTTATTATTATTATTATTATTATTATTACAAATAGTAAGAGTATTAGTTGTAATAGCAGTGGTAGTGATATTTGCTTAGAACCAGACATGCCTCATGTGGAAACTAGTGTGTACTAATTGACTAATTGCTGTTGTTTCTTGATTAAATTAAAGACTGCTGAGTCAGCACTAATTTCTAGTCTTGAGTTGTGCAATGGACGTAAAACGTTTAAGGAAATGATTCATCACTCCCCCCGAGGTTTGATAAAATCATTTAAAATTTGAAAGAAGACTTTAAAACTGAAATCTAAACTTGGATTTGTTGTTAGAATTCAGGGAACGTTATTGTACGAGTATCGTATATAAGTAATTACTACTAGATTTACGTACCGAATTAACTCCACTAACATATTTCATCTGGCTTATATGCAGGTCAGTTCATTTGTAATATTATGTATTGAAAACATTTCAGGTACCAAAGGCAATTTTGACAGCCGATGGCTGATATTGGCGACCTTCCAATTTAGATTCTCGGTTTGTTCTTACATTTATCACACAGACGAATCCTGAAAAGATTAGTTACTAAAAAAAGGGAATAGTATATCTTAGTTTAACCAAACCACTGAGCTGATTAACAGCTCTCCTAGTGCTGACCCGAAGGATTAGATATGTTTACGTGGCTAGGAACCAATTGATTACCCAGCAACGGGACTTGCAACTTATTGTGGGATCCGAACCACATTATATCGAGAAATTAATTTCTATCACCAGAAATAAATTCCTCTGATTAGAAAAACTAGTTCAGTCTGAAAGGTGAGGTCACAGGGAATGCCATAACATGAAACTGACAGAAGCCATTCAGTGTGACTGTCACTTGTTGCCCGAACAAATGGCCAGTCAAACAATGGATTCAAAATTAAGCCCCGCTGCAAACAATGAAATTTAAACCTTTGTTTGTTCAGCGTGACTCATTACGGTCGGTAAATTCCACAAGAGCGCATTATTTACGAACCAACGCTGAATCCTTGATTTTTTTTTACAGCGGCGATTGTCCTCGTTTTAGAATAGCTATTGTCATTTTAAGTTGATACATTTTCTGTCAATAGACCATGGTATATGTAAGGTGGGATACTGATCATTTTACCTGTCCCTTTTACCCACCCTTTCAGATTTAACTATTGTAGATTCACATCAGCCGTGCATTTGATGTCTAGGCCAGTCCCTTACGACGCTCCTGATTGGCTGTTGATAAGGCAATGGCAGGGCTGGAAACTCTCAGTCTCTCTCGAGAGTTCACATAGGCAGGATGTATGTTTCATCCCTCCTGAGGTATACGTCTTTCAGGAGTGGTGGAACATATATGAATTCCCGAGAAAGACTGAGAGTTTCCAGCCGTGTGATTGGCTTATCAACAACCAATCAGGAGCGTCGTAAGGGACTGCCTAGGCATCATATGCACGGTTGATGTGAATCTACTATAGTTTCCTCACTCCTTTTCCAGAGAACTTTTGTCCCGATAGGGAAGCAGTGCAATCAGTGCACATCATGTGCGGTGCACTGTGCGCATTACTTAATATTCTTTGCAGTGTCCCTTCGGCCCCTAGCGGCAACCCTTTCATTTATTTTGATCTACTACAACCGTTCATATTCTTTCTTCCATGTAACTGTCCACCCTATTCTAAAAATTGTCTCATAGTGCAAATGCAAGTTTTTTCCTGTTACACCTTTGTAACCTTTTACTCGCAGTTTTCCTTTATGAATGACCTCATATGTCCCAGCACTTGGCCTTCGGCCTAAGTTATATATTCTATCCTATTTTCGAATTCCTGGCAGAGTGAAAATATATATAAGTATTAATGAAAGAAGAAACAAAACTTTGAGATACACATATATACATACATCCAAACCAAACTGACTTCCTTTTCTTTCGTTGGAAAAAAAACATTATTGCCTCGTAAACTTTAGCAAACTAAAATTTACTCTTTTAAAATGAGACAAACATAACAACGAATAACATATTGATGTTGAAAAACATTTAAAATGGTAAGGTTCTGCAGCATGCTACTTTGGGGAACTCGGAAGTACTTTGTTGTAATTAACTCTGAAGTAGAGCAGACCTAAATTAATGAAAATTGGAATAAGTGAGTTAGGCGTCCCCCACGAATGCTAGGAAATGGTTTTGTCACTCATTCTTTTTTTTTCCTCTTTTTTTTTCCTTTTTTTGTTTTTTCCTTCTAGGATACTCAAGTCAAAATTGAAATGACTTCCGTATAATTCTTTTATATCTAATCCTGCAAGAATGTATCATAATGTAATGAGGCTCTGGTAGCTCTGGTATTCTCTCTCTCTCTCTCTCTCTCTCTCTCTCTCTCTCTCATGGTAAAAGTGTCATCATTTGAGCTAGATATCTACTTGCGATGCACGCTTTGCAAATCCTGTGACTATGCTAATATGAACGTCATGTGTTGAACGAAATTAACTTTGTTAGACGAAAATCTTTGTATAAGTATAAATATATAATTATAATTATAACTACGGTGTATGTTTTGACACTTGTGTATAATTTAAGGTTGTGTCACTAAAATTGTCATATAAAAGGGCCAGTTTCGATAAAGGCTTAGCGACTGTTGAGCCGTTTCAAACCTATGGTGATCTGAGATTAGGAGCTCAATTCACACATGTCAGGAATATCCATAAATTCAGGGAGATAAGTTTTGTTTATTGCTTGCTATGGACTCATGCCGTTGATTTTCTCTATTCCCTGTCTCTCTCTTTTATTGGTATTTTGGTTGCTATTTTTTTTCTCTCGTTTGAGGAAATACAGCGATTGTATACTGTACTGAATCGACTAAAGTTTTGTGTTACTTCTCTTTCTACAACTCCTCTTCTTCGTTCTTATAATATTTTTAAACTGTTCTTTTGCCTGCATCCTTTTTGTTATTTTGTTATGATGTTTTATGCTTCCTCCATAATATTTTCTATTATGAGAATCTTATTACATCAAAGATAAAGTAATTTCATTTCAAGTTCTACTTCATTTGTAAATGATTATCGTTGCTGTGTAAAGTTTCATTTTTATATCCTAGGATAAACATTTTTATTTATTTATTTATTTATTTATTCAATTATTTATTTTTTGCATGTTAAAGGTTGTAACGTTTTGTCATTAATGTTGATAGGTTGATTGATAATTGAGGTTGTAAAAATGATAATGTTTTGGGTGAACTTTTCACTACTATTAGCCCGAATCTCATTTTTTTTTCTCTTTGTGTTGTATTTGATCTATCTACCTTGTCTCCGCTTTGTTTTAATTTTTCATAATTTATTTATTTTTTATTTCTTCTGCTTAAAACGCTCTCTCTCTCTCTCTCTCTCTCTCTCTCTCTCTCTCTCTCTCTCTCTCTCTCTGATCTTAATTATTAATTTTAACCTTTTTCCACTTTTTTATATTTTATATTAATTTAAATTTATTTCTCAATTCCCATTTCCTCGTTTATCATAATTGTCCAACTTCCGTATAGATCTATTTCTCCTGGCGTTTTGCCTTCTTTCTTCATCTTCCCGTTCGTAGTCCCAAGGAGATTTCAATTTAATTAATTCCCTTTTCTCGCTTATTTTGCTCGTATTTTTCAGTCATCTTCTTTCAACGATTTTTTTTTTTATGATTTCAATACTATTTTCTTCCATGAAGAGTTAGATAAAAAACACTGTCATGATATATATAATATTAAGAAGAATTTTTTTCCAGCCCACTTATTTTCATTCTAGTATTAAGTGATTTTCTAATTAAGTTTGTATTTGAACTTCCGTTATGCAAGAAACTAATTTGCCTTATATTTCTTTATTTTGATTAGTACCAATATTCATAACTCTAAATGGAGACAGAAAACTATATTCATTCCCCAACGGCGATGGCTTAGGCTTCTGATAGCTTCCCATAAGGTCATGGAAGTAAATTACAAGGTTTGAATATTTTTTTTTTATCCGTTTTATTACAAGAATTTTGTTGAAGGATATTTAAAGAGAAGTCAATTCATCATGCAACTGAAGACGACCCTATCATCTTCGCGAAATGAGCGTTCATTTGGCTTACACACTCCCCCCCCCCCCCCCCCCCCCCCTCTCTCTCTCTCTCTCTCTCTCTCTCTCTCTCTCATTCAAGCACGCTCATTCACTTTACTGACCTTTGGGGACCCTGTTTTACTGCAGCTGGTCCGCAGTGAGGTAGATGAGATAAAGAAAGTGAGTCGAACATGAGTTTTACTTCTTTCTCGACATTGTCCTCTTTGTTGAACTCCTTTTTTTCCGGTCTTCCCTGAGCCATTTTATCACAGGTTCTTTAAGGCCTGCGTTGTTTTTATTTTCTCCTTTTCGTTGGTGTTACAGGTCTTCTGTGTTCTGTAACGTTGGCCTTCGAGAACAGTTTTTATTCCACTCCATTAGCACTGAGTGTTTAAGAGTACTTCCTGGAATATTTTGTCATTGGTTTTGTGTCATTTTCACGTATTCATTTCTCAGTTTTATGGGTTGGACACAGGTGATTAAAGGTAGTAAAGCTGTCACAGACTTTTGGGTCATTTCAAGCCAACTCGAGTAGCCTAGTGGCCGCCTATGTCACCGCTTATAAATAATAGAGTAGGGAAAAATATTAAGCGGATAAATGGAAATATGCATGCCTCCACTCATGATATAGAATGTTATCTTAGGAAATAGAGGCCTCTGAAATTCTGTAAGAAAGAAGAATAGTTTTTTTTTTATATATTAGAATGAATGCCGTATTAAACGCTATAGTAGGGGCTTCTTGTCAAATAGCTGTGCTTCATAATCAAAGTTAAGAAAGGTTAGTTGGAGGAGCCGTACCGGAAACTGCTATTATTAGCAATAACGATGACAAAGTTTTAGATCGTAAGACGCATTAATAAGACTAAATTTTCTCGCCTTAATGAACGAGTTGTTGCTCCATCGCATTGGCCCAAAAATCTAAACACCCACTTCAGGACCATGAACTCGCACTTTAAAGTTTCTTTAACACAACGGTTTGTAGTCCAATGCCTTGACCTGGCCTCCTTTAAAGAACCGAAGGACAGCCAGGGAATGGCTCTCTTTGGCAAGTGCCCTATATCGTGGAAAGTCAGCGCAGCACCCACCGAAGTGTCTGCCTCTTCAGGGCAATTTCTTTGGGAAAGGTCGGAAGGTCATTTTTTTGAAATTCCAACCTCTCAAGGAGAATATCAAGTGGGTGTAGGTCACAACAGTAAAGGAGAGAGAGAGAGAGAGAGAGAGAGAGAGAGAGAGAGAGAGAGAGAGAGACTCTACATGTTCCAGTATGTTCTCACCGACGTCACGTAGGTTTCAATGGCATTAAAACCTCCAGTCCTTCTTTTATAAAGAAAATTAATTGATAAATTTTATGTCAAATTCCATTATTTGATACCAATCTAACTCATGTACATTAGGTGAAGTCTAATGTTCTCAAAGAAGGCGGCCTAGTGGATGATTACGTCACGATCGTCAAGATCCTTCTCGATAGATCCTTTTATCACACGTACAGACAAGGATGATCGCATAACATCCTTCTAGCAGAGTGGGCGGAGGGAATAATGTTCTACGAAAAGTTCAGCGAAAATCTTATTCCGAACCAGGTCGTTAAATCTGACAACTTCATCTCCCCTTGATAAAAGGACGACCCGACGGTTTCAGTGGTGATCATTTATATGAAAACTTTTTTCCCTCAGTTATAATGAGGAAACTCCTTTCGTATAAAACACTGTACATGATGGATTTAAGTCGTCTCTCTAACTTTGCGAAGTCATTAAAGTCTCTTTCTTATTACGCTGAAATGTAACGGAGTTTCTGGCGTGGCATCATTTATACTAAGGCACTCATTTTACTAAGCACATGGCTGCGCACATAGACCACACAGTCACCGAGCATTACACTTGTATTTGTGGTTTTCAGTACGACTAAACCCTGCATCGCTTTGTTGGCTTCCTTTTATACATAAGTGCAAACATAAAGTTCGTTCGAAAAGAAAAAGTCGTGTAGTTAGTACAGCCTGCAATAAATTCACGTCCAAATATCATATGGAACTGATGTAGTTACTGAATCTGATATGTGCTCCTCATTTTTGTCCAAGTAAATAATATATGGTAACTATCGCCCGTCAATCATGTCTTTGAGACTATAATTTTTTTCAATAGCGCACAGTAGTTCATTAAACAGATGAAATTCAGTATAATTCCATGGTCTTTGTATCTATTTCTCTAAGGTTTCATCTTCCAAAAATAGGGATTCTGGTGCTCTTGAGAGTAGGCAGCAGTCTTTCTCTGTATTGTCCCTTTTCAATTCAGTTCTGGGCTGGTTATTGGTCTGCGTAAGTATAATAGGCCCTAGTCTTTCTCTGTATTGTCCCACTTCATTCAGGTCTGGGCTGGTTATTGGTTAATGTTAGTATAATATTGGCCCCAGTCTTTCTCTGTATTGTCCCTTTTGTTTTCAATTCAGGTCGCCTTTCTCTGTATTGTCCCTTTTCAATTCAGGTCTGTGCTGATTATTGGTCTACGTAAGTATAATAAATAATTCTGTAATTAACGGTTAAAAGGTTAGCGTCGAGGTAAGGTTATTTGAAGCTGGTTAGTCACACGGAAAGAACAATCTTAAAAAGTGCTGAACAGCTTGAGTCTTAGGAAGAAAGTGCTGAACAGCTTGAGTCTTAGAAAGAAAGTGCTGAACAGCTTGAATGGAAAAGGTACTGGAATGGAGGTGTCTATCGAGGCAAATAGAAAGCGCGCACAATGGAATGGAGCTTTATTTATTTGGGATTCGATGCGCTGATTTATTAGCTTTGTGTATACGCTAATGTCGTGGAAATTTTAGGCAATAGGGCGTCATCCACGATGAAGCAGGTAAAGAACAAAATGCAATAATGGGTGTTGTTACAGGTTTCAGTGTCAATGCTAAATAGGGAACCTACTTTTGTAGGAATATACTCAATAATCGTACTATTTTGTTACTGTAGTCTTTGGATGTATCATTTCTTTTTCGAAAGAAAAATACGGTAATATTTCTTTAGGCAAGTAGTAACTTTATTTATCATTACTTAATTTGTCATTTATCTGGGCATTATTTTCTTCCGTTCCTCTTCCCGGATGTAAAGAACTTAAACCGAAACTGTCAAAATGAAACTGTATTTTATTCGTTTTTTCTCAAGTCAAGGGTTGTAGGTTTCCATTCATAGGCACTGTGTATGCCACAGGGAATTCGTCGAAAGTCCCACTCTTAGCATGTTCTCCCTTGGCCACGTATACCTTCGTAGACCAGTGTCCCCAGTATGAAAACTCCCAATATTTGGAAAAAAAGA
>NC_087203.1:89594272-89614272 GCF_015104395.2 Macrobrachium nipponense | reverse complement strand
TTTATTTGATTCAGTTTTAATCTATAGAACGTGTGTGATATATTGCTTTTCCAGTTCTCTCAGCAGTGAAATCTGCTTTAGTTTGGTCTTTGTAAATCGTATACGTCATCGCTTCCATACTTTGTCACGGGTGCTGTATTTTCGTTGTTTTGAATTAATATATTCACTGTTTAGGATATTAATTTACTGACTGCAGCCACGCACGTTTTATACAGGTTCAAGTACGTATGTCTGTCTTCATAAATATTTATGATATTTCTATCATTTATTATGCTACATTACACATGATTGCCATCATCAGCTCTTTAGTTTGACTTTACCAATAAAGATGGCCATAGGACCCACTAACTAGCCCAGGAGTGGCTCGTTAACTGTCTGCTTTATGGCCTCGTTGTTGGCGGCATTCAGGGTTTGGGAGTCAGGGATTCATAATATAATAGTGCATGTTAGGGTTGTTCCCATTATATGTATCGTTTCTCTTCTTGTTGCGTTGTTGTTACACTTATTATTTGCATTACCATTAGATTTTGATTTGACTTAATGCTCTAGTATCACATCTCATGGCATATCCTACGTTATATATATATATATATATATATATGATATATATATATATAGATATATACTATATATATATAGTATATCTATGATCTATATATATATATCTATATATATCTATATATATATATATATATATATCATATATATGATATATATATATAGTATATATAGATCGTATATAATAATATAATGTCATATATATATATATATATATATATATATATATATATATATATATAGATCTATATCTATATATAAATATATAATATATATATATATATATATATACGATATATACACACATATACACATACATATACATATACATATACATATACATATACATATACATATATATATATATATATATATATATATATATATATACTAATATATATACATATAGTTATATGTATATATATATATATATATATATATATATATATATATATATATCTATGTATATAGTATTTCATAGATAGTATGAATATCTGTGTATATAATTGTATATATAATATATATTAATATAATATCTATATATATATAATATATAATTATACTGATATATAAACAACGTTAGTAAGCGTTTATTTATAATCACGGGTGACAATTATGGTCGTTTCCCAACATATCCATATTAGCAACTTCATCAGACGCCACGGGTCACTTCTACTTAACAATAATTATAAAAGTAAATGTATGAAGACAGGATGACGCTCGGTCTTTGAGAATCAACAAAACAGTCAACTCTTTTGAAAAGTGACCCGACTGAAGCTCTCCAAAGGAGAATCGATAGATGAGCAGAATAATAATAATAAAAAAAACTTGTACAGCTAAAAAAAACCAGTTTAAAGCTAAAAAAATTTCAAAGCTAAACATACAGTTTAAAGTAAAAAAAAAGAAAACAGTTTCAAGATCCCGTGGGAAAGCTAACGAACGTATCTGTATAATACGAAAGGGGATATTCCGTTTCATTAGTGAGAAGATAATTTTTTCCTCCTCTTTATAGGTTTATTTGAAAGGAAATCGCCTCAGCAAATCCAAGCAGGAACAGAAGACAAAAAAAAAAAAAAAAAAAAAATGAATCTCGTCGGGAGATAAGCAGCTCTGACAAAACAAGCACTGCATATCCTGGGAAGACTTTTTTAGTGTCGGAGGAATCCGTACGTGTCACGGTAATCGCATTTAAACAGTGGGGAGCGGGTGGGGGTTGGGAGGGGGGCGTATACAACGAATACAAACTTTATGTGAAAAGGCGGAAAGCATAAGGAAATAAAGCTGACTTTTAACTTGGTGACAGGTCAGTCAAAGCCTTCGGGTTTACGGCTGTGATTTCTCTCTTGCTTATTTTTTTTCCTTTTTTTATATTTGGTTTGTTTTCTCGGAACTCATGATTTCAGTCTACTTAACTTGGTTCTTAACGAAAGCTATTATATGAAATCTGTTTTTTCCATTGAATGCTTATGGTTTTTTCTTTATATTAAATAATGGTTTTTCTTGATATTAAATAATTGGTTTCTCGCTTAACTGAGAAACAAATTTTATGCAAATGTCTTGCATCACAATAGCTAGTCTTGTTTCTCAATTTACATCAATCTTTGTTTGTTGGATATATATTTATTTTTTCATTTGTCTGAGGACATAATGTCAGGAAATGTGCACGATATAAAATTCGATTATGATTCTTCAAATATAGCCTGTAGAGAATAAGTGCCAAAAAGGGTTTGATGTGTCTGTATATTTGTGCCCACGTTTTGAAGGAAAAGGTTGGTTGGTCGTCGTACGTGGGACGGGAAAGTTGGGGGGGATGGGGGTGGCTGGGGGTTTGGTTACGCATGGCACTCGACCTCCCGTTCATAGAGTTTCTAAATTCTGTTTCTTTTCACACGTGTCCCGCAATTTTTCAAGTTCACGAATCTTTAAGTTTCACTACTTCGTATATGACAAAGACCTGTCAAACGATTTATTTATTTATTTATTTTCATTTTATATTTTCCATTTTTTCTTCTTGAAAAGAGAGAGAGAAAGAGAGAAAAAAACTGTGATAAGTAGAGCACTAACATCGATTTGCTTCTTATCTTTCGTAAAACTGAAACATAAAAAACGAATGTCACCCTTAGCGCTCCTGCATTTTTATAAGCACATTTTACAACATTCGGGGAGTATCATTTCTCTCTCTCTCTCTCTCTCTCTCTCTCTCTCTCTCTCTCTCTCTCTCTCTCTCTCTCTTTGCTTGTATGCCTTTTCTTGTGCTCATGCGCATTGTGTATCAACTCCCACAGGACATTCAAATCTCGAATTATTCTGCCAATCTGATCAGCGTTGGTATAAACGAACGAATTTCCTAATCTCTAAGAGAGGCTCATGAAACAGTAAACGAAGAGAGAGAGAGAGACCTTACCTTACAGACCTTACATCTTGTTCGGGTTGCCCCAGGTCCCTCAGTATGAGGCACCTCTAATGTCTACCAGAGAGTTGCTATTACATCTTCCGGTATATTTTGCATCTTCCAATCTTGGATGGTCTGGGATGCAGTTTAGATATTTGTCGAGCTTATTCTTAAACACATCTACGCTCACTCCTGTTATATTCCTCAGATGAGCTGGCAACGCATTGAATAGACGCTGCATTATCGATGCTGGTGCGTAGTGGATTAATGTCCTGTGTGCTTTCCTAATTTTTTCCTGGTATAGTTTTTGGGCACTATAATCTACCCTCTGCTTGCTCTTTCTGATATTTTTAGCTCATGATGTTTTCAGCTATTCCTTCTATCTGTTTCCGTGCCTGAATTATCATGTAGCATTTTCTTCTCCTTTCTAGACTATATAATTTTAAGGATTGTAGTCTTTCCCAGTAGTCAAGGTCCCTAACTTCTATTCTAGCTGTAAAGGACCTTTGTACACTCTCTATTTTGTGCAATATCCTTTTGATAGTGTGGGTACCATATCATATTGCAATATTCAAGTGACTACGAACATATGTTTTTTTAAAGCATAATCATTGTGTTCAGCTTTTCTTGTTTGAAATGCCGTAACAACATTCCCATTTTTGCTTTACATTTTGCCAATAGAATTGCAATTTGATCGTTGCATACATGTTCCATTTCATCATCACACCAAGGTCTTTAACTGCTTCCTTATTTGTGATTGTCTCATTATTAGGTCCCCTATATGCATATAGCTTTCCTTCTCTGTCTCCATAGTTTATTGATTCAAATTTATCAGAGTTAAATACCATCCTATTTACCTCTGTCCAATCATATACTTTGTTAAGGTCTCTTTGTAGTGCGTTCCTATCTTCATCACAAGTAATTCTCTACTAATTCTTGTGTCATCGGCGAAACTACTCACTACCGAGTCCTTAACATTACTGTCTATGTCTGCAATCATAATAACAAACAGTAATGCAGCTAACACCGTATCTTGTGGCACACCGGAAATTACCTTAGCTTCATCCGATTTCTCATAGTTTGCAATAACTATCTGTTTTCTGTTGTGTAAAAATTCTTTTACCCATCTTCCTACTTTATCCCACTATATTATGTTTTCTAATTTTCTTCGCTAATATATTTTGTGCTACCTTGTCAAAAGCTTTTGCAAAGTCTAGATAAACCACATCTGTTTCATTTCCGCTTTTCATATTTTTGTATATGTTTTCACGGTGGACTAACAGTTGGGTTTGTGTACTTTTTCCGGGTACGAAACCATGTTGTCCTATATTAAACAGATTATTTTTATTAAATGTTTCATAATATTTTTCTTCATTACCCTTTCATACACTTTCATAATATGTGATGTTAGACTCACAGGCCTATAATTACTTGCCTCTAGTCTTGATCCACTTTTGAATGTAGGGGTAATATATGCTAATTTGTGCTCATCATAAATCGTGCCTGTATCTACACTTTGTCTTATTAATATTGCAAGTGGCTTTGCGATAGAATTAATACTTTCTTTAACAAAATAGCAGGAACTCCATCAGGCCCTGCAGCAGCTCCATTTTTAATTTCATTAATAGCCGGCACAATATCAGCTTCATTAATATCTATGTCAGCTAAATATTCACTATTTTCATCCCTTACTTCTATATCATTATCTTCATTATCTATTCTAGGGGTGAATTCTCTCTTATATCGTTCTGCCAATATGTTGCATATTTCCTTTTTTTCATTCGTTAATCTCCCTTCAATTCTTAGAGGGCCTATTTCTATTCTTCTTTTATTCATCTTTTTCGCGTATGAGTATAATAGTTTGGGATTTGCTTGATATTTATTAGGGTTTTTTCTTCCAAGTCCCATTTTTCATTTTCTTTTGATTGTATAATCATTTGTTCTGCATTTTCTATCTTACTTTTTAGTTCTTTAACTTTCCATGCATTTCTTTCTTTTGCAAGACCTTTTTTCCACTTTCTGATTTTCTGGAACAAGATCCTTCTGTCTCTTGGTATGCATGACTGATGTTTACATTTCTTCTTCGGTATATATTTATCCACTATTTTCTCTAATATTTTATACAATATCTCCGTATTTACCCTTATGTCATCACTTACGAAAATGTTATCCCAATCTTTGTTTAATTCTTCATTTATTTCTGACCATTTTATATTTTTACTGTAGAAGTAGTATTTTCCATATCCTTCCCACTTTTTCATTTCTTGCTTATCTCTGTTTTCACTTGCTTTGGAATTGGAACTGTTAATTCTATGACATTATGGTCTGAAATACTCGCATTATAGACTATTATTCTTTAACATATTCATCTCGTTCACAATAACTAGGACTAAACTATTTTCCTTTCTTGTTGGCAGGTGATTTATTTGTTGAATGTTGTATTCTAGTAGCATATCTAATAGCTTTTCGAATTGCCTCTTATCTTCTGCACTACTATTACTCTCTTTTTTTTATATGTATAAGTACAACCACAATCTCCTATTCGTTCTTTCCAGTCAACGAAAGGAGGAAAGTTGAAGTTTCCAGATAGGAGAATAGTCCAGTCCTTGTGATTTCTACATATATCATCCAATTTTTCTATTATTAAGTCAAACTCTTTAGTATTAGGAGGTCTATATATTACTATGTCATTAATTTTTCAGATTCAAATTCTACCGCTATTAGTTCACATTCTGAGTTACTATATTTCTCATATATTTTTTCCTTGTTTTTTTGTCTTTCCCATATATTGCGGTCCCCCTTGGTTCCTATTTTTTTCTATCGATCTATAAGTTTGGAACCCTTTTTATTTGATCATCATTCCCAGTCTCTTGGAATACCAGGTTTTACTTATATCATTATATCTATTTTCTTTTCAATTTGGGTTAGTTCTTCTAATTACTCTATTTTTGTTTTTCTTTTTTGAGTTACTCGTAACTAAACCCTGCGCATTCATCACTATGATGGTTTTGCGTGTTTCTCCTTCATTTAATATTGGTAATAATAAGGATTTTCCCATGTCTTTCTTTCCCTGTTCTGGTATGTTGTTCTTTTTTCATTTCCAGAAATTCTGACAATTAAAAAATTCAACTTTTCCATAATATTTGATCTTCCTTCATCATAATTATTCATTTTGTGTCTGAATCTGCAATTTTCTCCGTATCTGCAATATCCTCTTGCATAATAAATACAGTTATTATCTCTTGAGTAGTATCTTGGAGCCGAGGCTTTGAAATTTTTTGCTGACATCTCTGCATATCTCGTTGATGGCTTGCTTTTTTCTTTACCTGATATTCTTTATTCCTCTCTCTATTTGTTTTTTTCTTATTTTGGATTTTATTACTTGATTGATTATTTATTTGATTATGATTCATGGCTACAGGGTTGCATATATTTACATTTTTTGTTGAACTTACATCCTTTTCCTTCTTTTTAGGTCTTGCATATTTTTGGATGCAGATCTCTGCAATCATCCTCATAGCCATCTAGGTATTGCACATTTGCCATATATTTCATAGTTGTGACTACTTAGGATGGTTTGTTAGTACATCTTTCTCCAAATCTGCAATTCCCTCTTTTCAAAAGGTTGCAGACTTTGTCTTTTTTTTGTCTATTTTTTCCTCTTTCTTTCCCGTCATTGTGTAGTTCTGGGTAAGAGCCTCTTTGGGATTTTCTTTTGTGTTGTCATACCGTAATTTATTTCTTCGTAAGTATGCTGCTTTATTGCCTCATATGTAGTATCAATGAGTATCTCTGCATCCATACTTTTTATCTTGTTCTTTGTTTTCCTTATTTTTTTTCTGTCATTTCAGTTTTGTTTTACTTCTCTCCATTCCTTTTCCTTCTTCTTCTTCTTTCCTTTTCCTCTTCTTCTTCATCCTCAACTATTTGTACATTCAATCTTGATTTAATAACATTGTCTATCCATGATAGACATGTTGAGCAAAATATTCTGGTATCTTTTCTCATATCTTGCATTACCTCAGCACATTGTGGATGGGTCGGAATGTTGCATGCAGCACATTTTCTGATTAGGTTTTGTGGATTAACTATGCTATACCACACCTTACACAGTTTGCATGCTTTTGGCATTCTTTTTTCCTAATGCATCAATTAGGATATTCACAATGTTCACCTTATTCATTTTCTTTGTCGGAATATGTTGGTTTATGTATATTTTCTTTATGAGTCTCTTGACCACTTGGATTTTATTTTGGAACTTCTTCAATTATTTTCAAGATGTTTTCTGTTGATTTGTTCCAGTTTGAAGGATTATATCCTTCTATATATCTATGAATGCTTTTGTATCTTTTTGGTTAGGACGTTGCTGTCTCATAGATGAGAAATCCCAGTTCCCTTCCTGCTACCTCATCGTATTGCGAATCTGCCAAACAAGCTAAATTTCGCCATTTTTTTCCACAGTTGGAACTTACTGCCATCTTGTTCTGATTTACAGTATTTCACTTGATAAACTAACTTAGTAGATGCTTTATCCTACTATTTTCACACTAATCTTATCACCGATAGTTCACGAACACTTCTAGATATTTCTCAAATTCTAGACGTAAGTTAAACTTGTGATATCTGTTGATTAAAATGACTGCGTGCAGGAACGTCTCACCAAGCAAGATGGCTACTACGAGAGAGAGAGAGAGAGAGAGAGAGAGAGGAGAGAGAGAGAGAGAGAGAGAGAGAGAGAGAGAGTATTTTAAAAGTACAGGAAGCGTAAAAACGAAGCAGCGCCGTTATTCCATGACGTAAGCGCAATTAGAACGAAAAACTCGAGGAATTAATCCCCCCCCCCCCCGCCCCCCCCACCCCGGACTTTTTCATTCGGATATACGAATACGCCCAGATAGATATGAAAGCCGAAGTAAATAAAAACGCATCTTCGTGTTTTTGGTCGAGGTCCAGATACCAGCGAACACGGTTTTGCTGGTTTGAATATTTTTCTTGTTTTTTTTATTTCGCGTTTTAGATGAATATTTTTTTCGCGCGCGCTTACCTGAGCGCGAAACGCAACTGCTCTGATTGTGTGCTCAACTGACCACGGGAGGAAGACTGTTATTCACTTGGGTATCCTTTCCTTCCACGCTGCTTCAGTGTTTGGAAATCCTTCATTTTTTTATTCTTCTTTTTTCAGTTTGTTGGATATTTGGTTTGTTGTATATCGCAGGCTTAATGTAGACAAGTCTCTTCGTCATAATCGAGTTTCCTGTACAGCGTATAATGCGGTGTGAAACTCTCAGCCACGGCCAAGAAACTCTCAGTCATGGTCCGTAAAACTTTCAGCCACATGGTGGTATGTGTTGTTGGCACCTGTAGCGGTGCCAGATGCACGATCATGGCTAACTTTAGCCTTAAATAAGATAAAAAAAAAAATACTGAGGCTAGAGAGCTGTAATTTGGTACGTTTGATGATTGGAGGGTGGATGATCAACATACCAATTTGTAACCTCTATAGTAGTTTTTAAGGTTGAGGTCGGACAGAAAAAGTGCGGACTGACAGACAAAGCCATCTCACTAGTTTTCTTTTACAGAAAATGGAAGCAATATTATGTAGCCCATTTCATTATCATGCTTGTACCGTGACTCTCATGGGTCTGCTGTATTTTATCGCGTATTATTTTGTACTAATTGAAAATTGTCTGATTGTTGAATTTTCTCAAAGGGGAAAAGTTTCTTCATTTATTACTTCGTTCGGATTCAAGGCTTGCAGACTGTTATATATATATATATATATATATATATAATATATATATATATATATATATATATATGTATACATGTGTGTGTGTGTATGTATTTGCGTGCGTATGTGTACACATATTAAATACATATCTGAGCAAGAAGACAGGGAAGGAGAGAGCCTTCGTACTAACATCATTCATTGACACATTGCATCTTCCCTCATCCATGCAATCACCATAGCTCAAAAAAATAAAAAATTATGACTTCAGTCTCGCTTAATAATTCTGCTTCTCCTCACTATTTATTACCCTTATGACTTGAATATAATTCCTAACGTGTTTTGTCTTCCATGCATGTCATCTGAGATATGTTGTCTTGAAGCCTTGTGATGTGGGATTTTGGTCTTGCAAAATATCTTGAGACTTTTTTTTAAAGTCCCAACCCCTCCTCTCTCTCTCTCTCTCTCTCTCTCTCTCTCTCTCTCTCTCTCTCTCTCTCTCTCTCTCTCTCAAATTTCATTCTCTTGCTCAATCTGTTTATTGTTTCCTTTCTCGTGCATTTCAAAATATTGGAACTAAATTGTTATTACCTAAGTTATCAATGCTTCCTTTCATAATCTTTTAACATAAACACATTTGTTTAATTTTTCGTACGTTAGTGTTATTACTCAAAAATTCCTGAGCAAAATATGACTTAGAATTTTATACGAAAGGCTGTTTGTGGGCGAGTGGGCGAGGGCAAGACAAAATAATGTTGTAGTGTCCGCTGTTGCTATTTATGTGTCCGCGTTGGTGGATGCTGGAAAGTTGTTGAAGTTTATTGACAGTTTTTAGGGGAACTTTTGGGCAGGTCGTAAAAGAAGAGGGAGATGAACCCCTTCAGGATATGGTGCTGATCCGTATTCGGGTCAAGTGGTAGGAAACTTAAATTTTTTTTCCACTTGTGTTTTGCATTTGTATGTTAAATCTTTTTGACTATTAGTATAAATAGACGAGGATCTTTATATACATATATCAATACGTAGTCGTACAAACTCACTGGGTTGACCTGGGCAGAGTCAAAGTATATACTTTGACTCTGGACCCGGGTTCATATTCCCGAACTGTAACCGAATTCGAACCTTCTCTGAAAAAGCGGGACGCCATATCTTAAAAACTAGTCATAGAATCTTCTTGAAAATAATCCTGCACCCAAATTACTCACAAATTTATTTTTTGAACTAAGCTAACCTAACCCAACCTATCCTAGGGGCATGAAAAAAGGGGCTGTTGCAATATACTAGTATAAATCTCGGGAATTTGCGACCCGAGTTCAGTTGAGAGGCGGCAAGATTTAGGCAGGTTTCATTTAAAACCGCTTTTGAGTTTGACTTGAACAGTATAAGAGTAATTAGGAGTTAGTCGACTTTATTGGGTCGTAGCAAGCTTGTTAGGGGCGACTGGGGTTAGTTACTTCAGAAGAGTCACAGACAAAAAGCTAACACATTTTGGAGCTGCCCACTGTAACTAGAAAAGGTATAGATGTCTAATCTTGTAAATCTCTCTCTCTCTCTCTCTCTCTCTCTCTCTCTCTCTCTCTCTCTCTCTCTCTCTCTCTCTCTGTATTTGATTTGAAAGTCAAAAGATAATATTGCCAATGAATATATAGTAAACAATGAAAATGTATAAAAAAAAACTCTGTATGTAACTACATTCTAGACGTACTATAGGAGACGAATTATTTGAAAACCATTGTTTTATATATATATCACACTATATATATATATATATATTATATATATATATATATATATATATATATATATATATATTGCGTGTGTGTGTGTGTGTATACACACACACACACACACATATACATTTATTTCTTAAATGAATCTGATGAAAAATTGTGCCTATCTGTAATTGCTGCGAGGAATAATAATTGTACTTATAAGGGTTTAGGCTCAATCTGTAAAAAAATAGAGAGAGACAGAGAGACAGAGACAGACAGAGAGAGAGAGAGAGAGAGGAGACCTTACAGACCTTACAGACCTTACATCTGTTCGGGTTGCCCCAGGTCCCTCAGTGTGAGGCACCTCTAATGTCTACCAGTAGAGTTGCTAGTACATCTTCCGGTATATTTTGCATCTTCCAATCTTGGATGGTCTGGGATGCAGTTTAGATATTTGTCGAGCTTATTCTTAAAACACATCTACGCTCACTCCTGATATATTCCTCAGATGAGCTGGCAACGCATTGAATAGACGCTGCATTATCGATGCTGGTGCGTAGTGGATTAATGTCCGTTGTGTTCTTTCCTTATTTTTCCTGGTCTAGTTTTCGGGCACTATTAATCTACCTCTGCTTGCTCTTTCTGATATTTTTAGTTCCATGATATTTTCTGCTATTCCTTCTATCTGTTTCCATGCCTGAATTATCATGTAGCGTCTCTTCTCCTTTCTAGACTATATAATTTTAAGAATTGTAGTCTTTCCCAGTAGTCTAGGTCCTTAACTTCTTCTATTCTAGCTGTAAAGGACCTTTGTACATCTCTATTTGTGCAATATCCTTTTGATAGTGTGGGTACCATATCATATTGCAATATTCAAGTGGACTACGAACATATGTTTTATAAAGCATAATCATGTGTTCAGCTTTTCTTTGTTTTCAAGTGCCGTAAAACTATTCCATTTTTGCTTTTACATTTTGCCAACAGAGTTGCTATTTGATCATTGCATAACATGTTCCTATTCATCATCACACCAAGGTCTTTAACTGCTTCCTTATTTGTGATGGTCTCATTATTAGGTCCCTTATATCATATGCTTTCTTTCTCTGTCTCCATAATTTATTGATTCAAATTTATCAGAGTTAAATACCATCCTATTTACCTCTGCCCAATCATATCTTTGTTAAGGTCTCTTTGTAGAGCGTTCCTATCTTCAATCACAAGTTAATTTCTCTACTTATTCTTGTGTCATCTGCAAAACTACTCACTACCGAATCCTTAACATTATTGTCTATGTCTTCAATCATAATAACAAACAGTATTGCAGCTAACACCGTACCTTGCGGCACACCGGATATTACCTTGGCTTCATCCGATTTCTCGTCGTTTGCAAAATATAAACTATCTGTTTCTGTTGTGTAAAAATTCTTTTAACCATCTTCCTACTTTATCCACGATATTGTGTTTTCTAATTTTCTTCGCTATATATTATGGTCTACTTTATCAAAAAGCTTTTGCAAAGTCTAAATAAACCACATCTGTTTCCATTTCCGCTTTCATATTTTTGAATATGTTTTCACGGTGACTAACAGTTGGGTTTGTGTACTTTTTCCGGGTACGAAACCATGTTGTCCTTTATTAAACAAGTTATTTTTTTATTAAATGATTCATAATATTTTTCTTCATTACCCTTTCATACACTTTCATAATATGTGATGTTAGACTCAGGCCTATAAATTACTTGCCTCTAGTCTGATCCACTTTGAAAGTAGGGGTAATATATGCTAATTTGTGCTCATCATATATCTTGCCTGTATCTACACTTTGTCTTAATAATATTGCAAGTGGCTTTGCGATAGAATGAACTACTTTCTTTAACAAAATAGCAGGAATTCCATCAGGCCCTGCAGCAGCTCCATTTTTAATTTCATTAATAGCCTGCACAATATCAGCGTCATTAATATCTATGTCAGCTAAATATCACTATTTTTCATCCCTTACTTCTATATCATTATCTTCATTATCTATTCTAGGGGTGAATTTCTCTCTTATATCGTTCTGCCAGTATGTTGCAAATTTCCTTTTTTTCATTCGTTAATCTCCCTTCAATTCTCAGAGGGCCTATTTCTACTCTTCTTTTATTCATCTTCTTCGCATATGAGTATAATAGTTTGGGGTTTTGCTTGATATTTAATATGGTTTTTTCTTCCAAGTCCCGTTTTTCATTTTCTTTTGATTGTATAATCTTTTGTTCTGCATTTTCTATCTTACTTTTTAGTTCTATAACTTTCCATGCATTTTTTCTTTTGCAAGACCTTTTTTCCACTTTCTGATTTTCTGGAACAAGATCCTTCTGTCTCTTGGTATGCATGAATGATGTTTACTTTTCTTCTTCGTATATATTTTTCCTACTATTATCTCCAATATTTTATATAATATCTCCGTATTTACCCTTATGTCATCACTTACGAAAATGTTATCCAATCTTTGTTTAATTCTTCATTAATTTTCTGACCATTTTATATTTTTACTGTAGAAGTTGTATTTTCCATATCCTTCCCACTTTTTCATTTCTTGCTTATCTCTATTTTCACTTGCTTTGGAATGAACTGTTAATTCTATGACATTATGGTCTGAAATACTCGCATTATAAACTATTATTTCTTTAACATAATTCATCTCGTTCACAAATACTAGGTCAAAAGTATTTTCCTTTCTTGTTGGCAGGTGATTTATTTGTTGATGTTGTATTCTAGTTAGCATATCTAATAGCTTTTCAAATTGCCTCTTATCTTCTGCACTACTATTACTCTCTTTTTTATATGTATAAGTACAACCACAATCTCCTATTCGTTCTTTCCATTCTACGAAAAGGAAAGTTGAAGTCACCAGATAGGAGAATAGTCCAGTCCCTTGTGATTTCTACATATATCATCCAATTTTTCAATTATTAAGTCAAACTCTTTAGTATTAGGAGGTCTATATATTACTATGTTCATCAATTTTTCAGATTCAAATTCTACCGCTATTAGTTCACATTCTGAGTTACTATATTTCTCATATATTTTTTCCTTGTTTTTGTCTTTCCCATATATTGCGGTTCCCCCTTGATTCCTATTTTTTCTATCTGATCTATAAGTTTGGAAACCCTTTTATTTGATCATCATTCCCAGTCTCTTGGGAATACCAGGTTTCACTTATATCATTATATCTATTTTCTTTTCATTTTGGGTTAGTTCTTCTAAGAAGTACTCTATTTTTCTTTTTGAGTTACTCGTAACTAAACCCTGCGCATTCATCACTATGATGGTTTGCGTGTTTTCTCCTTCATTTAATACTGGTAGTAATAAGGATTTTCCCATGTCTCTTTCCTGTTCTGGAGAGAGAGAGAGGATGTTATATAAGACTATCCTTGCAAAGTTGGGTCATAAACCACCTTTGTATACGAATAGTCACTCAGTCATGAAGTAATGTTCCGTGAAATGAAACCGTAAATGCCAGGGAGTAAACTTGAATTAATGCTGTAATTAGAATTTTGATATAATTTGTGACTTAATGATAATTAAGAAAGTAATTACCAATTCGAGATCCTTATCGCCGTTTGCCTAGCCGACTTCTCCCATTCTCATGATCTCATTCACTTAAGCAATTGGTCTAATTGTTAATATCATGGAAGCAATTACTACGAGGCAGGCACAGTCATTGTTATTAAAGTTAATAGTTTAATATTAGATACAATTAAGATATGCAGAGCATTCGCATTAATACAAATGCTTCCCCCTGCCTGTGAATCAGAATACCCTGAGAGCGTTCAGTTAGGTAAGCAATGGTTTGTAAATGGATAACTATTTACTTGTTAGATAATTACAGCAATATAAATCTAGCTACTATTCCCTGTTGGGGTTGTATAAGGCAAAAATATTACTTGTTGCTAATACGTAATTTGAATGTAACCAAATGTAGGATGTCAAAATGGAAATCTGGTTGCAAGGACTTTAATTCAGTTGCTTTACTTTAACGAGATTAGAGAATTCTTGTAACTGCATATTATTGTTTACATAAACAACTGTCTATTTATCTTTTTTTACTTTATTGTCTAAATATTATAATAGACTTACAAAGCTAGAGGGATACATTATTATTATTATTTACATTATATAAAATAATCTTGCACAAGACAGACTCACTTTGAATAAATATTTCCCCCAAAAATATATAGACATAAATCAATAAAACAGCCGAACTCAATCGAAAACACAATACCATTCCCACATATACTATAATTAGCTCTTATAGTAAATTTAATATTCTCATATGACCAATTTTTTTAAAAAGTTCTACCATATTACCACCATCGTATGTATCGGTCAGCCTACCTACATTCCTTTCTTTGCTTTGCTATTATTTGCGTTTTTCTGGTGGTACTACCATTAATCTGGTAGTTAAAAATCGCAAAGTTTTTCAAAAGTGAAGAAATCAGAGCTTATTACTTAACTACCAATGGTGTCATCTTACTAAGCCCATATGCTTTACTGTCGACTTGTATGGATGTTTTTAGCACAGAACAGTAACTTCAATAGGCTTGTGAACATTTGAAACTTTGTTCACTGTTCCAATCATCATTATTATTATTATTATTTGGGAAAAACTCTATCACGAGTGTCTTAATAATTGTTCTAAAAGGAGAGGTCCACAATAATAAAAAATGTTAAGAGTTCGTGTATAATTTAAAAACAAAAACACTTTCCAAAGCTTTCGAAACCATCCCTGAAGATAAACCGAGAGAAGGGTTTCGAAAGCTTTGTAAATTGTGGGGTTTTTTTAAATTATACACGAACTCTTAACACCTTTTTATTATTATGGGCCCCTTAGAACATTATTATTATTATTATTATTATTATTATTATTATTATTATTATTATTATTATTATTATTATTATTAAACTGCTTCTCCTGTCTTTTTAGTCTTGGTATGGTTGGTGCTAGATATACTGCCTAGCCGATTCTTAGCCGAGTAAATTTACTTAAGGAAGCCTTACTAGGCAGCTTTTACATTATTTCTTGTGTTACTTATCTTGAAGCTCCTCTGCTTCCGTTGAATATCAGTATCTGCTTGAAGTTTCTCTCCCTCTTTCTTTCATCTCTTGGAGAAATAAAACAAGGCATTATCCTCCCTCCACTTTACTCAGGATGCATGCAAGATTTTCCCCTCTCTTATAAGTTGTAAAAATTTATATTCCTAACTTTTAACTAAATTAAAACGTGCAAAAATATATGGTCAAATAGAGAGGTATTTCACCAACGAAAATTAAAATAAAATAAGCTATATTTTTATTAGAAATAATTTTCCTGAAGGCTTAAGCTTTACCAAGTCACAAGGGGAAGCACATGGCCCGATGAGGACAAGGGCTTTTGATGTAAAAGTGATACAAGGGAAATTTGAAAATGAAATCAGCAAGAATCGTCTTGGAGAAAAGAGCTGGTTTGGAGTTATGCACTTTCTAGACTTACCTTAAATCCTTGAGGCTTGAACATGTGTGTGCTATGAAGATGGTCCCACCAGCGTTTGGACAAAGGGCTGACTTTCCCATCAAAAGGAGAGAAAAGGCACTCTGCCTTGAAGTAGGTCTAGCTTCGACTGAGGAGGAAGCTGAGTGTCTTGGAAACGCGGTGGTTTCCACACACAGCGTCCGGCATTGCCTGGAAAGTACGAAAACAACAACCAGTGAATTTAGAAGGGAAAGGGTCTTATGGTAGGAGTCCCTAAACCCCATATCGAGGCCTAGCTAATCCCGTGACTTGCCTGTCTTACCCTAAGATTCAGCCTAACCGGAAATAAATTCCTTTTCACCCGTCCTACTGCGTGTTTCTCTCCCAAAATCAGCTAATTTAGGAGAAAACATGGCTGCTCTTTTAGACTAACTAAAATCAAGAAATTCTGGGTAGACGAGAGGGGAAATAAACGTAATAAATATAATATATATATATACATACAGTTATACATCTCGTCGTGATTGTCGCGGGTTCGTTTCCGCTACGGACACCATGATTTCTTCATATTTCTTTGTTTGAAGTTGGATCTCAAGGCTTTGTAGTGATGATCATATCCAAAAAAGAGCAAGAGCTTGAGATATATATATATATACACATTCAGTTATACATCTCTTCGTGATTGTATATCGCGGGTTCGTTTCCCACTACCGGACACCATGATTTCTTCATATTTCTTTGAAGTTGGATCTCAAGGCTTTGTAGTGATGAGCGTATCCAAAAAAGAGCAAAGAGCTTGAGATGTTAAGAGTCCATGATGCTATAACAAATTACATATATATATATATATATATATATATATAGAGAGAGAGAGAGAGAAGAGAGAGAGAGAGAGAGAGAGATAAAGCTTAATGTAGGTTTTTGGAAAAAGATTTTGCAAGGTTAACATATATTATAAAGGTACAGTGCAACTGTGAAATTTTACAGCAATATTCTTAATTCCCTTATTTCGAGGAATTGCAAAGTAAGGCACACTTACCACGTCTTGGCACAAGAAGTCTAGCCGTTTTGAACCATAATGTTGCCAACTCCCCCACGGCTGCCAATTAGCACTCACAGCTCAGGATTCCTGCAACGTCACAAGCATTAAGCGACCCGCAGGTTATGCAGTGTTTCAGGAGACTTTCCATTACCACAACATCTGTTCATTGTAGTTTGCACCTTCATTCAAGTTGTCATTTGTTTCAGGTAGTTAACATCTCACAGAAAATAACTAGAAATAATTTTATCGATTATTTCTTATTTTCATTGATAATCTTATTTTGTTCATCGCAGTTATAGCAGGACAATGAAACTTGAATATCATTTTGGCAACGTGTTGAACTCAAAATGTTAAATGTGAAACAAAAACTGTAAGGCCATCGGGGCAAATTTCTCTTGTAAATCCAACTATACGTTGGCGGATCTGCGTAAAATTATGAATGCGCCTATCCCCCCCGTCATTGACGACCAATATTCTCTGCAATTCTGCAATGTGGTGACAAATACGTGGCACCTTTGAGAAAAAGACTTTTCCGCCGTTTTCATATGAAACGTCCATCGTTTCTCTTTTTTTTTTTTTCTTTCTTTTTTCAACACGAGATGATGTTCTCTCTCTCTCTCTCTCTCTCTCTCTCTCTCTCTCTCTCTCTCGTTTTTCTTTTGCTTCGTCATTATTCAAATCTGGCTCTTACGCCCTTCGTTTAATTTATGGGCCACGGATGTTCCTTTGGTCACCTCGAGCCATTACATCTTTCCGTTCCTTTGTCTGTCCTTTCGTATTTCCTTTCCACCTCTTCTTCATCTTTCCCCTTTTCCCCAGTTACTCTTCCGACAATTCCAAAGCCATTTCTCTTCTGACCCTCGCATCGTTTATCATCTAGACGCCATTTTGAACTCATTATTTCTCCTCAATAGGTTATGCTTCAATATGTTACGGATGACACTAATTTGATGCCCAAAAGCCAATTGTCATTCATTTTAACACAGTTTTATGTCTACAGCTAATTAGTTTTTTTTTAGAGTATGGTGGGGATGTACATTGCTCCTTTATTTTGCTGCACTTTAAGCTAATATTGTTCTTGAAAAATCACAGGCTTAATATTTCAGGTTGGCATAGCTAATTAGCTGATTATAACTGAATAAAGGTTTACATCTTATTGTGGCATTGCGTGGTAACTAAAGATAAAGAATAAATCATTCTACCTAGGGTCACCTCGTGAACGTAATATTTTGTTGAAATTAGCTGTCAGGAATTATATCATCAGTGCTTGTAAAATTGCGTGCAGCTTTCAAATGGATTTGGCGAGACAAAAAAAAAAAAATTAAAATAAATAATAGATTACCTAGTTTTTGGGACATCTTCTCTAAAGCTGAACTCGTTGTAGCTTTGATGAAAACTGGAATTTATAAGGTCTGGCTTGTTCCTGTTATTGTGTTATGTTGGGACGTTACATGCTTATTTATACATTTAAGTGCCTGTGCAGTAGGTAATCCTCTATTCCTTGGTTTGCAGTGGGGTTTTCTCAAAGGCCTGGATGCTTGTGACGTTCTTCTTTCAGTGTCCAGTGTTGTTTCCGAAATCCCTGGGTTCAGTTCATAAAGTTTGTAAGACTTGTCTGAATTTCAGTGCTAATTTTGACCTGAGCCCCTTGTTTTCAAACTTAGACAGATGGGAAGAAAATATTCCTTAGTATTATTTGTGAGTTAAATAGCTAATAGACTGCAGAATGTAATCTCGGGATTTACTAAGTACCTCTTACTGGATTTCGGTGCTAAGTTTGACCATCTTAATCGTGAACCCCTTGATTTCAAACTTAGATAGATGGGAAGAAAATTTTTCTTAGCATTATTTTTGACTTAGTCAATTAATAGACTGCAAAATGCAATTTCGTGGTTTATTCAGTGTCTCTCAATATCCTTTTCTGTATTGTGCTGCTTTCCTTATTAGGGTCCTTGAGCTTGTAGCATTCTGCTTTTACCGCTAGGGTTGAACTTTGCTTGCTATAATAATAAAAAAAAATCGAAATCTGACTTGGTCAAATACTTTCTCTGACTATTCACAAACAGAATCTGGCGATGACGTCATTGTTAGAACTCTCCACTCCACTCTTTAGTTTAATTAGTTTCCTCGTTAATGAATTCCCCTCCAGTGTATCCATTTCCTCTTTTTTTCTTTAATTCTTCTCTCAAGATTCCACACAATGCCTATAGTAAAAATCAATTACTGATTTTTAAAGATTTCCCTCTTTTCCCTTGGCTATTTTTATTACCTCACCCTTTTTAACAACTTGTAAATAGAAACGTACCTGTTTCTTGTTCAAGTCTAGTCGGTGACGCTAGATTATTACACTTCCTAGGCTGAGCAATTAGAATGTTGAAGTTCATTATTTTTTCAAAGGTCAGGAACATATGCAAGAAATCAGATGATTTCAGGGTAGTTTTTAATCTGATTGCATATATAACTTGAATCATCATTACTGATGTGATACCTTTAATTGGCGAGAAAACTTAAAAACTAACCTATTCAACTTTGCATCACGTTAGACTTCTCTTTTCATGTTAACTCAGGCTAAGAATTTTGTAAAACTAAAATTGCCCAAGCTGCTCGAGGGTCTTTCCTTCCCTCTTCGCTTTCCTCTTTTTTTTTTTTTTTTTTTTTTTTGTTTTTTTTTTTTTTTTTTACCAACGCAAGCGAGAGCGAGAGAGAGAGAGAGAGAGAGAGAGAGAGAGAGAGAGAGAGAGAGAGAGAGAGAGAGAGAGAGTAAAAATAGTCGCGCAACATAAAACCTTTGAAAAATCCCGTTCACATGGTTTTTTTCGTTGTTCCCATTTTGACAGTCCCATTCGGTTTCTCTGCAGTTTTTTCTATTTTTTTTATTCCCCCACACTTTTCTCATTTGAGTTCATTGTAGTTCTTTTCTTCTAATTTTTGCTGTCGTGTTTAACGTCTACTTGTTTTTTGTGGGGGGTGGGGGGGGGGGTGGGGGGGGGGGGGAGGGGTGGAAGGTGGGGGGTATTCTTTTAAATGACTCAAGTTTTGAGTGTAGTAAACTGAAAAGCATTTCCGTCGTCTTCAGCCTTA